>NC_088804.1:23882986-24022986 GCF_011386835.1 Chrysemys picta bellii | reverse complement strand
AGGCCCTGAAAGAAATGGAAATTCAGACAAAACACCTTCCTCATTACCAGTTTAAATATTACAAATTAAAATGTGGTGTTGTTGGACAGCCAGTTGTTTTTTCAAGAGCTGATGACGCTTCTCCTAGGTGCCGAGTGTTACTGTTTTAGAGGAAAGTTTCTTCTAACAATTTATATTATATCTGCATTGGATTCTACTCTAACTTTCTTTTTCTCTAATGACTGTTACCCCAATGCTACTGGCAGTCTGTGTGCTACAGGGTTGGCCCATGACCCCCCTTTGTTATTCTCACAAGCTATTTATTATATTTATTAAATCACATGGATTTGTGCCATGAGTTGGATAAAACAATAAATGCTAATTTAGACCGATTCATTCCACAATAAGTACACTCTCTTGGCCTCTTTTATAAATCAGAACATCAAACAGCTGTTCTCTCACCCTAGCAACATTAGAATATAATTTTCCTTTAGTCAGTCTTTACTAGTAAATATTGGATGAAGCAAGACACCAGACACTTTTGTGGATCTGTTTCAGCCAGTAAATCCTGTTAATTTATTAATTGCCCACAACATGTAAAAGTAACTTTATTTCATCAGCTTTTCCCCCCTACAATTTACAAGTCCTTGGGCTGAACATTCAATAAACTACAGTTCCATTCCAAATCCCAATATGCCATTTTGTTCTAGAACATAAAATTCCTTTTTAGCATTAAAATAATTGCTAATTGGCTGAGTGCTCTGTTGCTAAAACTGGACTTAGGGCCCAATTCTTGTGTCTTTTAGTGCAAAGCTGCCCTAACTTCCCAGTGCAAAGTTGCCCTAAAACAAATGGATCCAGTCAGGACAAACTTTCTGTACTTCTCTGATTCTGGCTCCATGTCCAGGGGGAACAGTGTGTGGCTGGGGCATCCTTATGCTATATCAATATTTTGCTGCAACAATAGCCTTTTGGGGGCTTTTAGCAACTGGCGTAATGTAGGGCAGACCTGAAGCTGCTTTAAGCTACACCTGGTACCAGTTCAGGGATATATGGGGGTAGGGTGCAAAGCATCTCTTTCCACATTTGACTACACAGCTGTGCACAGTGCTCTTTGGACAGAGCTGTGAGTATAGCCCATGGTCTGTTTATCATTTCCTCTCAGAACCTTCTGCACCTTAAGACATACTGACTGACTCTGGACCAAAATATCCAGAAGCTCTTGCTAGGGCAGTGCACCTGTGTACCTCAACCACAGCAAGACTGTCTTTTTACAGCCGCAGTGTAATCTTATGTATGTGACCCTGTTTGTAATACAGATTCTGCATCTGTCCTTTGGCAATAGGATAGTAGTATATTTTGCCAGTACACTGCTCTATCTCACTCATTTAACAGCAATTGTCTGAGCTAGCACACAGCTTAGAGAGGGGACTAAAAACTAGCAGTCAGACTTACGCAATGGGAAGCTAAGAGGCATCTCCATTGAGGGGTGGTGGAACTCTGCAAACTCCCTTTGCTCTGTTTGTGACCATTTCTGTGTCTGCGAGGCTTGTGGGCATCATCCTATTGACTGACTCAGCTTTTCTGTGGTTGTGTTTGACTTTTTTAACCCATACTTCGCTCTGCTCTTGGTCATCCTGGAGACCCATAGTCTCTGATGATGACCCCTCAGCTCTGCTTGGCTCTTTGTGTCTCCCATGCCAATATCCTTACCAAATTTGAAGCATGATAGCACAACAGAAGCTGATACAGCAGTGATTAGAGGAAATGCTTTTACTGACATCAATCATTGGAGGTATCACTTGCTGTGTCAGTAGATGGCAAATAGCAGCATGGTTTAATTCACTAGTTCCTGGGTGAGGAGAAGAAAGGCTGTCACCTGCTCTTTGATCTTTTTCTTCTGAGTTTCTGTCATTGCCATAAACCTGAACCATAGAAATTCACCCAGATTGGCCCAACTTTTTTTTGGAAGCCCAGATTTACCACACAGTCACTGCAAAGGACATTCCATAGCTAGCGAGCATCCTGGAATAAAGTGTAGAGATGTTTATGGGAAATGCAGGAAAATGGGCATTCAAGGCTAGTCTGTTAGCTTGAATGAAGGGTAACACAAAAAATATACCTGGCTATGACAGCAGTAACTCTGCCGGTTCACAGGACGATACAAAGGAGATTTACTCTGAGTGATATTCATATTGTGTCCCGTCCCTCTCAGGTTATTTAACTGCCTCTGGGGAGATACACAGAGGGGACTGCAGGGTTCAGCTGTCGCAACAATGCTGGGTACAGCAAGAACAGGTCAGAAAGGTTTCAGATTTAGAGTCTCCTCTATACTTCAGAGAGATTTGATTAATCCACAGTATGCTGCATTTAGGCTCAGGCGCTCTCCATGAGGCACTAGTTCTCTGGGCCATGGAAGAAGTTGGGCAATCTCTGTGAACTCTTATAGCAGTGTCAGACTGAGCACGAAAAGGTGTAGATTTGAGAATCAGAGCTGCATGCGAGGTGCTGCAGAAAGTTCTTTGCTACTGAAATACGGCATTTAAATTCCACTAAAAAGTTGATTTCCTGTTGGGAACACTTCTTGATTTGCAGGAGAATCCACAATGCTTCCTTTCCTGTCCTCTCAGAGTGAAGAATTTAAAAAAAGAAAAAAAAAAAGAAAAAACGTCATAACCAATCAAATATCTACAGGTTCTTTGTGAAAAAATTGTGTCTTTCGATAGGACACAATTTTCAAGGTCACTACTGGGAAGAACAGTGAGTTCCATTGAGCAGGAGTGCACACAGAAAGAACGTGGCAACTGTCTTTTCAGTCCAGTAATTCAAATATGTTGTCATGATAACTCTGGGCTTAAAAGGGCATATATGGTTCGGGCAAGTGGCTTCCTAGCTGGGAAGAAGGGGCATGATGGCCATGCAGAGTCTACTTAACAAGGGGGGTGGCCTCCCCTGTGACCAGGGGCTCATCTTCCTCCTTACAGTCCTGTCTGGGGTCTCTGCTTTATTATCCGAACCTCCGCATTTATCTGAATCCCTTCCTTGTCCCCCAGCATGAAATACATGTGGCAGAGGGCACATATCTTCTGTATCACACTGCGAGACAAGGAAGAGATTTGAATAATGTGGAGATTTGGATAATGGGGGTTTGGATAAACAGGAATACTGTAGTCAGTTCGGAGTGATATGCACAGGGTGAGTAGAAGTCAATTTGAGCTACAGTAGAAGGCTTTTTTATTGTGGAATGGGCAGCAAGGAAGTAATCACTGGCAGTTGGCAGGGCACATTTTGGGGGAGAGGAAGCTGAAAATAAGTCTGTTTCTCCTCGGTTCTTCAATCTAAACAAAAATATTTGTGTGCAAAGTACATAGTTCTTCATCACTCTGAAAATAGAAAATATGCCAATAATGTTTAGACTAAGAAGTCTTCTTCAGAAACTATTAAAGAAAAATGTGAGTATTGAGTTGGAATAATTTTCCAACTGTTGCAACAACACTCCTGCTGCTCTCAAATGAGAGCTGCAGCTAAACTGAAATGCATGCTGCCATGAGGAAGGACTGCAGATTTGGGCATCTAGCTCTTGCTTGTTGGCACAAACTTTACTTTCTTTGCCAGTTGTTTCTGAAGAGAGCCTTGGGATTGAAATATTGGAGTGTGATGGGGTGGACTAGGCCCTGATACCCCCTGCTGGAGGCCTTGCAGTGCTGCCACACACCAGCCCAGAAAAGGGCAGCAGGGAGGGCTGTAGGGAGCAGCCAATCTAGGCCCAGCAGGCTCGTATGAAAGGACCTGCAGGGCCAGAATGAGTTCAGTCTGCTGGCAGGAACCACAGAAACAAGAGGTGCTCCTGGTTGGCCGCAGGGGCTGAAAGCCCAGGACAGATCAATTGCTGGCAGAATCGGGGGAGCCTGAGAATAGCTCTTGGCTGACTGCTGTGACTAAGCAGGTAGTTACCGGCAGGGGGAGCTTCTGGCTGGCTGCGGGGACTCGAGTAAAACCGGCTATGAGGAAAACGTAGAGCAGCAATCAGTAAAGGGACGCAGCATGAGGCTGCTATACTTAAAGGGTCCCTGGATTGGGTCCTGGAGCAGAGGGTGTGACCAGGTTGCCCCTACCTCCAAAACTCACTGGGGGAAGTGGCTACACTCTAAGAAAGGGAATTAGAATTGTGGCAGCCCAGGGAAGGGGGCCACACTGGGACTGACTCAGCAGGGAGTTGTGGTCAGCGAACTAAGTCCAAATGAGTCCAAGCGGGGTGACTCAGCAGGAAGGCTGGTGCCACTGAGGACCCAAGTAGATGCAAGAAGTCCCCAGGGAAGAAGCCATTGGGGCACTGTTTACTACTAGAGTAGGAACCTTGCAACCTAGCCAGACCAAGCAAGGGTACCGTGATGGGCCCTGTTGGGCAGGTTAAAGATCCAGTCCAAGGAGGGCTACAGAAAGCTGCACCAACTGAGGGGGTGCTGCAGTTGGCTCCTGTTGAGCTAATTAAGTGTCTGAGCCCAGGGAGGGCTGCAGTTGACTCCAACGGAGAGAGTACTCCGACAGGCCCTGTTG
Organism: Chrysemys picta bellii; assembly: GCF_011386835.1. NCBI lineage: Eukaryota > Metazoa > Chordata > Testudines > Emydidae > Chrysemys > Chrysemys picta. The sequence continues at coordinate 24,018,450 of NC_088804.1, read as the reverse complement.
GATTGTTAAAGACTGAGTCCAGGGAGGGCTGCAGGACATTGGTGACATTTTGAACTGTGCACCCCAGAAGGGGTTTGTTCGTATGCACATGCACAAGAGCTGCCTGACAAGTGCAGTGGCTGACTGGGGGGCACCATGAACAGAGGAAAAACTGCAGGCACACACTCGACCAGGGGGCGCTCGCATGAGGTGAGTGCACCCCATTACATGGTGTTACTCTAACGACTCTTCGGTTTGATTGGAAAACATCCTTTTTGCCATGGGTTAATACAGCTTTTGCTCTGTTGTGAACTGAAGAGAAGTTTCTGTATACCGAATAACTTCTGTGTTTTTGAAAGTTTTTCTTCCCTTCTATACAGGAGGGTCACAAGATTTCAATTGGTAATGCCCAAATTGTGTCCTCATTTACACTGTTGTCATCCAATTGGGTTTAGTGTTTACAACATTAAGGCCTTGTATTACAAAGAAATAGAATTAATTTAAAAAAAACTTTACATTGTTAGGAACAAATTTTAAAAAGAAAGAAACAGCATCCCATGGACAAATGTGCATGCCTGTATATTTATATATACATAGAAGTGCTGATACCTGCAACTGATGGCGTTTTCTCCACAGATGCCTATTTTCTTTATTCTCTGTCTCTTCTTTTTAAAAAGGTGGGCATACTTTGGGATACATCAGCATACTCTCTTGCATTATGTATAAACACTGCATTCCAATATCTGAAGGTTATTTCATTCTCTTCATTTGACTTGTAGTCTAGGAAATACTGCTAGGAAAAATGCAATTCCTTTGGGCTTGTTGAATAAAAGTACTGAACAATAAAACCCGAGGTTTGGAGAATAGGAAATAAAACAAATAAGTGGCTTTAACTTGGAAAGACTTAGCCTCTAGATTTCACTAGTTGCTCCTATGGTTTCTGCAGTTTCTTATCTAAGAAGCTATGGCACCAGGAAAAAAAGGCATAATTCTTTATGGTTTTTAACAGAATACCCTCCTATCCGATTAGGATAACTGTACATTCACTTTTTGTGGATGTCACTCCTTGGCAGACAGATTGACCATTAAAATGAGAAGTAATGTATTAATATAATGGCCAAAGCAATGTAGTGTGCTTCTCTTCTAAAGAAACTTGTAACGTAATGGGTGAAGCTCAGGAAAATATGCTGCATCAACTAATAGTAATATAATCCCAGATGGGTAGTCAAACAGCTGGAAGTGTCCACCAACATACTAAATGACGAATTTGGAGGATCAACTAGACACAGAAAAACTGTGTGTTTACCACAGCAGAAAATATACTTTTATAGTTATTTTTTACACCCAAACATTACTCTTTGAGAGCTATCATATTTTATGAAAACTTTTATTAACATTTCAGAATGACCTTACCCCTCGTTGTGTTTCTATCAGTCCCAAGAGCCATAACCTATTTAAAATATTTTTATCTTTATAAACACAATAAAGTAAGCTGTCTTGAACATAGATTTGTAGATCTCATTAGAGATACTTTTTAAAAAGGTACTCTGTCTCTTGGGAAGATAATGACAGGTTGTAATCTTGGCATGCAAAGTTTACAGAGAGGAACAGTTTGTTAAAATAGATTGTTTAATCTTTCAGGCATTGTTTCAGAGGGGTGTGCTTTTTAATTGCACTTGGACATAACATGAGAGACAGAGGAAGCCAATGGTAGCTGAAAACTGATACAAGTGGCAATATCAGATATATGGTATTTCAGTTTTTTTTAAAAGCTAAATATGTTTGATTTGAAGTGTTATAAAAGTTGTGTAAGAAAAATGGCAATTTTTAACCGATTAGAGTGAACATTTGTCTGTCTCATAAATGAGGTATTTTCCCGAGGGTAGTCAACAGCTTTGGTGGCACCAGATGGGGGTAATTTTTCAGATGTACTCTTTCCAATGGGCCAGTGTCCTAAGGCTTTGCTTTAAATGGCCTTTTTATGCAGTAAGATAATGGGCAGTTTGTGCATTGCTAAATCAGCCCTATTTTGTTAGGAATGTTCCAGTCAGGGGCACTTACAATTTGTCAGAGGAAATGCAGAACATCTCTACAGGAGTCTGTTTAAGAGGACATCATTTCTCGATAAGCTCTTGCTTAGGTCAACATGCAGCACTGCTCTTACACTATTCCCCTGTTGCTTCTGCCACACGGGAATGCTCTGATTTATTAGGATTACACAAGTCATGTCCTCCGCCTGACTGAATCCACAATGTGAAAATTTTCTTTCTTTTTCCTTTATCAAAACGAAATGTAGAAGGTTACTTTAAAGCCTTCATAAAGTATTTCTAAGAGGAGCATTTCAATGAAAGAAAATACCCGTATATTATACAATGACTTTTGTATAGCTGTGTTTTATAAATACATCATCCCAAACCATTTGAATCAAGATTGCAGCCATTGTGAAAAGTGCTGCTGTTTAAGAGAACGTGCTATTTAAAAAAAAATATTAGACTGCTGTACAATGCTATTGATGTACATGGATAAAGTGACAAGATTATGAATTCTGTAAATGTGATACAAACATTTCCATTAACTGATGAAATGACTGGATTTTAACTACTGAGTAAAAACAAATCAAAGCCCACAGAACCAAAACCCCCACAAAATCCCACAATCCAACACCCAAAGTCAAAGTGAGAAGCAATGCTGATTGCCATAAAATGTATGTCTTGTCAACTTTTTAATTACATTTTAAATTGAATCCAGATTTCTCCTATAAAGCTGGCTTAATAAAAGGCGATTCTTTACTGAAATCTGTTTTAAAAGCTGTGTCCAATTCAGTGTTGTGTTCATTTCATGTGTGGTAAAGGTGCTAACACTTTGTCATTTAAGCTGCCTTAAGAAATTTTTGGTTTGTTTTAGCACTGCAGTATTTTAAACTGAGACGAATGCAGTCAAGGACTTTGTAATGAAAGCAAGAAATCTTTGAAAGGTTTTAGTAGTTTTGTGTATTAGAAGAGGATTATAGTGTAAATAGAGCTGCAGGAAACATTTTGAACAGGGAGAATTTATCCACATTTTTACTCTGCTTAAGGATGTTATGTTGTTAATAAGTAGCACAACACAATGGAATTCAGCTCGATGAAACAAAGTATTCTGAGCATAGCACCTTAAAGACACAGGGCCTGATTTTCCCAAGTGCTGAGCACCCACAATTCTCAATGAAGTCAACTGATAAGACCTAATGTGGAGCCATTTTGTAGGCAACAGGATAGATACAAACGTGAAAGTGATGGACAAAGAAAAGACGAAGAAAGAATTCAAGAAGACAAAAGAAGAAGAAGAAACTAAGAAGAAAAGGCCACAAATTAGCATTTAGGCCCAGATAAATTCTGTACATTGGAATAAATTACACAAAATATCAACTCATCGTCAAGGTATAATATATTATGAGAACTTTAAAATACTATTGGTAGTATTTATATAAAGGTGCTTCAAAAATAAATTTAGGAGATTGGTATTAGAATGTGAAACCTTGCACTTTTAGGACAATGGTGTCCTAAATGTGGTAAGTAATTGTTATCTAATGACTCTTCATTATGAAATGAGTATGGTAATCTGTATTAGTTTTTCATGGACAGTGTACATATAATACTATCACAATGAGCACAATTTTTTGCATTCCTTGTGAGAAGCCTCAGAACAGATAGCAAGGGCTGAATGAGCACACAAAAATCAATGCTCAAAGTCATGAGCAGGGAGGGTTTAATTTTAATTGAATACCCCCTCCCCCCAAGTTTAAGCTTCTGTAAATAAATGAATAAAACAAATACATGAATATCCAATTTTTTTGCTCCTGTGTTTGCTAAGAAAATCTTCCATATGTGAATTGATGCCCCCCCATCCTTCCAAGTGTGCACATACATCTGAAAAAATAAGACTAAACCTACCACAATTAAATTTAATTGAATGTGAGCTCTGAACCTAACAGTGGCAAAATAAATGGAAAAATAGAATCATAGAACTGGAAAGGACCTCAAGAGGTCATCTAGTCCAGTCCCCTGCACTCAAGGCAGGACTAAGTATTATTAAATAGTTCTGTTTCACCTCAAATCCCCTTTGGGGAAACACCTGGCAATTCTAGAATTGTGGCCAGAGCTCTAATAGAGTACCAGCAGTTTTTGCATTCTCTTTTGGAAAGACCAAGTGTAATAAGCAAGTCCTAGGGCTGCCTATGCCATCTCTTTTTGGTGTCTAAGTGAAGGACTTCAGTTTCCCAGGCTGTCTGTTCGTCTTTTAGAAAAATTTCTTGTTAGGCAAATTTAAATTATAAAAATACATTTTGCCCTCATTGACTAAAATTCATAACTTTACTCTTTTTCTCTTTTCCTTGTTACATCTTTTTGCATTAAGTTTAATTTGACTTTGTAAACTTTAGTTTCTTAGTATGCCTTTCACTATTAAATATATTCTTGGTAGTAAATCAAGGAACTTGGCTAGGTATAAAAAGTATTAAAAATAAACAAACAAATGGCAAACAAATGCTTGCTTTTAGTGGGTGGGATGACCTCTGTAGGTGTCTTCTCTTTGATTACAAACTTAAGTTGTAACGTTATTCCCAGTGAGCCCAGAATTATGCCGGTTAATGGAAAAAAGTGTTCTGTCAATGATAAGAGGCTGTTTTCAGTCACTGATCTTAGCCAAAGTGTTCCATAATATATTATCTCAACTCCAAATTGTTAGGTTATGGAGAGAAAAATGAGAAGATGTAGTGGAATTACACAGTGCAAGCGAAGAACAAAAGCCTCCGCTGCCAAAGAAGAGAGACAACAGTGGAGCCGTTAGATTTGTTTTCAACAAAGAACTTGACACAACTGGGCTAATTATAAAAGTCTGTTGAAAAGATAATGGCAAGTGAGTAATGCCAAGATTATTCCGGTTTAAATAAAAAAAAACCCATCTGCATTATTAGACATACGAAAAATTGAATTGTACAAAATGTCCAAAGATTTGTGCTTCACATTAACAAGTGTTAGATTAATACTGAAGTACAGGTAAGAGTGAATGATGTAAAAACATTGGGCCAAATTGCAGTGGTCATGGAAGGGCAGATAAAGCAGGAGATGGACAGTCAAAAAGTGTCAGCCCACGCCCTGTCTTAGGTTGAGCACATACCTAAGAGCCGAATTTGGCTGATCAGGATTTTGTTTTTTCTAACCCGTCACATGTTGTTCAAAATATTCGAAGCTATTTCTGGTCTACACTACCACTTAGTAGATGTAAACGTGTGGAAAAAGACACCTCCCTGGGCAACGTAAGTTACATTGACCTAAGCTCTGTTCACACTGGCGCTATGTCTGCTGGAGAGCGTCTCCTGCTGACATAGCTTCGCCTCTCGCAGAGGTGGAGTAATTATGCTGATGGGCGAGTGCTCGCCCATCAGCATAGTGTCTTCACCAGACTTGCTACAGTGGCGCAGCTGCGCTGATGTAGTGCTGTAGTGTAGACTTGTGCTCAGTAGCAGAACTAACTAGGATGGTATGATCCAAAGGCAGATTCTTGATGTAGGAAAGAGCAGGGAGTGTCAGTGATCTAGTTCCAGCTCCCTAATTCTTTTGCTCATTCCTAACCCTGCGGTCACTTAGAATTGCTGATAGGCAGCTATGAGAGCTACCATTGGTGCGTGGGCCTTCCATCGACCCTGCACCAGTAGAGGATAGATGTAGGGGAGCTCTGCTGTGCTCTGTCCTTAGCCATGACGTAGCCTCTGCACTACGAGGGTGCTGGGTCAGCAGTGGGGCTTGGAGCATAAATAGGTTGTTTCCTTGTGCCAAAGGAATAGTCTGCTGGCTATTTGCAGCCAGTTTCTGACCACTTTTCACTGCCTGCGTGGCACTAAGGGGCTGGATCTTGTTAGATAATCCAGCTCTTGATATTTATCTGAATATTATGATATGGAGACCAAAACTGATTAGTAGGTAGACAGCACAGCAACACACCAAAGGAGAGAGTAGATACCATGAGTAAACAGTGCTTATCAGACATAAGCAGGGGTAACAGAAACACATAAGTACAGAATGGGATTCTTCAAATAAAAGTTCCTGTCCTTTCTGGTTGCAGAGAATAGCTGCAATGCTGCATTCACGCTGCAATGCTGTCTTATTTGCTCTGCAGCCAGATATGCTAAAACTAACATAGCAGCAAAAAGGATGTAAATTTTGAACAACTCCTCATCTAAATGATGTATTGAAATTCCATTTTGACCATTGATTGTAATGTTCGTACTTCTAAGTCAGTTTGTCCATGTCTAAAGCACTTCATCGCTGTTCATTGAAATGACTTACTTATTTTTAAAGTGTTTTTATTGCACTCTAGGCATATACAAAGCAAAAGGATACAAAATAGGAAAGTCAAAGCAAAAATCAAATTGTCATCTACACATCATCTGCATTAATAACATTGCCAACTTTTGTTTAACACACACAGGAGCCTAGCGTGAAATTACCAAGAAAAGACAGTAAATTGGGCATATGATTTAAATCTCTGTCTTACAGCATATAAAAATAAAAGAATTAGCTTCTTGCATGTACTGTTGGCATACATTGCTAGTGAAAATACTTAGGGTTACCATATTTGAACATTGAAAAAAGAGGACACTCCATGGGGCCCCGGCCCCGCCCCAACTCCGCCCCTTCCCCTCCCCCGGTCCCACCCCTTTCCCCACCCCCGGCCCCGCCCAACTCCGCCCCTTCCCTGCCCCCATTCCAACCCCTTCCCCAAAGTCTCCGCCCCCTCCCCTGAGCACCCCACATTCCCCCTCCTCCCTCCCAGCCACACAAAACAGCTGCACCAATTCTAAAGTCAGGCACTCCACTAGTATAGACTCCCATGACTTTAATGAAGCTGCTCAGTGGAGGATCTGCCCCGGCGCTCAGTTTTTGGGAGCGGTCAGGACACGCAGCTCACACTGTTCTGTTTCCCAGCTCCCCAGATGCCTTGGAGCACCCAGTTCTCCTCCCTGCCCGGTAAAATCCCGGACATTTTGAGCTATTTAATTCTTTAATTCTAAAACGTAATTCTTTATATGTAGTGAACTTTGTATTTTCGTTTTGGCATTGTGTTTGCTCCTAGGATCAGGGGCAGCCAGGGTCTCCACGTGCTGGGCCCGCCACAAGCCAAGCTCAGAGGCTCCCATTGGCTGGGAAAAGCTCCAATGGGAGCTGTCGGAGCCAGCCCCTGCAAGCCCTGCCCCCGCAGCTCTGATTGGGCAGGTATTTCGCAGTGATCCACCACACTGCTGTGTCTCATCACAAATGGGGAGCTGAGTGCCATACAGCACACCCCAGCCCCAGGAGCTCTGATCCACTTGCAGGCAAGGCAGCCCGATGCCCATCGCAGCCAGAGCTCTGATCCCTCTGCACACTCCTGCCTTTTTCACACTGCCCTCCCCTCCTCCCCCACCACAGTCAGTGCTTTTTGGCGACTCCCCGGAGCAGCTCCCCCAGCGCTGCCCCCCACCTGTGCAATCAGCGGCGCATGGTACTCCCAGCTTTGCTGGCATCCCTGGCTTACCTTAGAGCAGGCTCTGGCGACTGCTGCTGCTCCCTGACTCTTCGGCTCTGTTTAAGAGCCAAGCTGCCCTAGTGCTACCGGCTTCAGGCACTTCTCCTACCTGGGCTCCAGCTGAGCTGCTCCTGCCAGCTCAGACTGTAAGAGCCAAGCTGCTGGCTTCTGGCAGCCCTCCCCTACCTCAGGACCCAGAGCTGGCTGGACACGTCCCTTCCCCAGCTCCAGCCGAGCTGCTCGGCTCCGCCCCCTCAGACTTACAGAGCAGAGCTGCAGGAGCCAGCGTTACCGGCTTCAGGCAGCCTCCCCCCCTGCCTCCGGACCTTGCACTGTGGGAGCAGCTCAGCTGGAGCCGGGTAGGAGAAGTGCCTGGCTGGGGGCTCGGGGTCCGGAGGCGGGGGGGGGGGAGCTGCCCGAAGCCAGTAGCGCTTGCTCGGGCAGCTTGGCTCTGTAAATCTGAGAGAGGAGGAGTGGAGCAGAGCCACAGGGGGAGAGGAAGTGCCGGCCATTTTCCCGGACATGTGTGGCTTTTCAGCAATTCCCCCGGACGGGGGTTTGATTGCTGAAAAGCCGGACATGTCCGGGAAAAAGAGGACGTATGGTAACCCTAAAATACTACAAGTGAGATTTACAATTAAAGAAAAGAAAGTGTGTTCAGAAAGAGAAATATGCTTGTTGGAAGGGGGCATGGCAAGCAAAGAGAATAAACCTTAAGGTAAGCAAGAGAGAAAATGTTCTGAAGTGTTGTAGGAGGCAAATCAATGCTCTTCTCAGAGCTGGTCTAAGGCAATCTCTCAAGAACACACACACACACACACACACGTCTCCCAAGCACAGGGCCCTCACCAGCACAAGTCTGTGCATAGTCTTGGGGTGGTGGCAGCAACCTGGACTCCCCTACTCATAGCTCTCTGTTGGGATGGCAGGAAGTCTCCATGCATACAGACTCTACAGCTGGAATGGTGGCTGAGGCTTCCCTTCTCAGACCTCAGCCCACCCAAATTGAAGTAGCAGTGCACTGAGGCCCTGGCTAAACTAACTGCAGCAGAGTCAGCCAGAGCACCTCTTCCTTTCTGGCTGCTTGAAGAGTAGCAGCTGCTCTAAAATGCCATGGTGTTTGCTGGATCCCCAAACTCCTGACTACATGAAGATCATCAACAGCAGTCTACCCCCATTCCAGGTGTTTACCGGAGCCCCTGTGTGGACCTTTTGTGGTGCAGACCCTGCTCCTTGTTCTAGGCTGTATGTAATGATGTTGCTGATGGTTTTGAAATGAAACACAGAAGCCAGCTGCCTCAACCCTGGAGGATGCCTCACGTCCTGCCACCAACTCCATGGGGCTCCCCTGGCTGCTTCTGAGGCATCGGGGATAGCCTGGAAAGTCTCCCAGAGTCAGGGAGTTGCTCACTGCACAGCAAGGGTCTAGAAGTCCTGAGAGCCGTGGCTCCAACTGAGGATCACAGGGTTGCCAGACTTCTGGCTGTGCAGCAGGGAGCCTGGAAACCCTGAATGCCTTGTCTTGAGCCTCAGTTTTCAGGGCTTTAATGCTCTCTGCAGCGAAGCTGAGATCTTAGACCCTGCTAGAGCCAGAGCTCAATAGGAGCGAGCTGAAAGCCCCCACTTCTGAGGCAGTCTGCAAAGCCACAGACCATGGGAGCCCAGGCTCCCCCAGCAACCTGTGAGGCGAGGTGGCAGGAAGCCAGGCTGGTCCAATGGAAACTTGCCCATTTTTCATGGAAGTTTGCTGAAAAAGATAATGCTTCTGGGAAACATTTTGCTTTTGATGACTTGGAATTTTCTGACAAATGTTTCTTTGGAAAATTCTTGACCAGCTCTAGTTTTATGCCATATTGACAACTCTTTGAATTAACTAGTCAATGATCATACTACATCCATAATTAAGTTAAGCAGAGACAATACTTTTTGCCCTGTAGAATTCCTTGTGGTCTACTTTGTTCTCATACTTCGATGTTTCCTTATCTATTCTTCATAAATATTCCTACAAAACTAGTGATGGAGTGAGATTTTTATTTGACTGTTCCAGAGAGTTTGAGAATTTCAGGGAAAAAATTCTGAAGAATTTGCCAGAGCTTTCCACATATTTCCATTTTCCTGGCTAACCTTTATTTAAAACATTTATGATTTGAATCGTGAGGACCTGAGAAGTCATTCCCTCCCTGTGTCAACTGTCTCACTATGGTCCTTCAGCCTTGAAAATTCATCTGTCCTGGCCATGGGGAATATCTATTTTATGGGCACTCAGAATTCAGTGACATTCACCCTGCGGGACCAGAATCCTCTGTAAGGTTGGCAGAATGTAGAGGCTGCAGGACTGTAACGCTTCCTACATTTGAACCCTGGGGGTGAAATCCTGGCTTCAGTTAAATCAATGGGAGTTCTATTCTTGACTGGATTTGTGGCAGGGTTTCACCCCGGAGGTAGGATATTCCCAGTGGAAGGCTCCCAGTGCTGAAATCATCTTCCTCTGTCTCATGGCATATTGGTCTGTTAGCTTCAAGCAGGGCATAAGAGGATTTGGAGTGTGTCTGGGGGAGAGAGTAGGAGTCCTGCAGGGAAAACACTAAGAACAGCCAAGCTTGGGAAATGACCTTAGGCTATAGTTTGGTGGTGGTTGTTAAAATCGCCAAGAAAGCCAAACCAAAGGAAGGAGAACCCTAAGTTTGGACCCTATTTTGTGTATGCATCATTAGGATCGGGGTGAGAATACCACCTGCTTGTAGATATATTTTCTTTCAGCTGTACCTTGTTAAATTTGCATGTGTTACCTGGCCTTAAAATACAAACCCAAACTAGGAATTGAGCAGTTTTGGATAAGGCCCCACCTGTCTTCCTTCTCCTGCAGATTTGTGTAGATTTTTCTGAAATTCACTACCATCTTCATGTTGGTTTATTATATTGTTCACTGTACCGTGCACTCGGACAAGCACAATAAGAGGTATTAGACCTGGGAATGGAAGGGTAGCCTTCTCATTCTATAAGAAGTGGGAGTTAAAGCAATGATGAAGAAATGAAGACTGATTCAGAAAGATAACACTGTAGCTTACATCATGGAGGACAAGAGAGTGCCTTAGAGGTAAAAGAACTGACATAGTTTCACAGCATGCACTAGTGAGAGATGAGAATCCAAGGGAAACATCATGGCATGTGAGAAACAAGCTTTCATTGATCACCACATGCCATGATAGCACTGTCTAGGAAACCAATAACAATGGTGAGAAAAGAATACAATATTTGACAACTATTGTTTTGTTTTAAGAAGTACACATTAAAAATACATCTAAAATACAAGACACAAAGAAGCTACATAAAGTTGTTAAACTTCTTCTAGATGTGCATCTCCTGTGTGCTTTTGAAGAAAACATGCAAATCCGTAGGTTTTGAATTTCCAAGTTTAACTCATCTCTTTTCTCTGTTTTTTTAAATCTATGCAGAACTATTAAGTTGCTGAAGCCCAAAATAGAAGACAGAGCTTTATAAATATTTTGCATATTTTTGTTTAATTTGTTCAAAATAATACAAAATATGCTCACAGTTGGCATCCAAAATGCAAATATTAGGAATCCCAGTCCCTTGATGCATTATGGTTTTCATCAGTATGGTGTGGTGTGTTTTTTTTTTTTTTAGCTCAATATAGCATTAACAAGAGCTACTTCATTGAACCTTATGAAGGTAAACTCAGCCACAATGTGTTAGTTTCTACAACCATTCCAAAGTATGATCACTCTGCATGTATGCAGAAAAAAGAAAAAGTAAAATTTTAATATAATTAATAAGATTTGGTTTGGAAATGTATTTTACACACACACACACACACACACACACACACACACACACACACACACACACACACACACACACTCTGAATTTGAGTGTGAGATCAAAGTGTGTATAGGGGCTTTTAGCTCTAAACCATAATCCTTTCATGTTCTAATACATGAGGGTTAAATGGAGAGCTTTTAAGTGGAGAAAATATGCAGTCCATGTGAAAGGTTTGATAGTGCTATATAGCCACCAAAAGCTTAAATGTGCTTGACTGTTTTTATGGAAGACAGTAAATTAGTCTTTCCTTTACCTTTGACAGGTGAGAAGCAGTTCTTGCATGACCGGTGGCTATCACCATACATCTGCTACCACACAGGTGAGACTTTCAGCTTCAAAATGATGACTGGTAAGAAAAACAAGATGTCTTTCCTGGTTATAAATTTAACTCTTCTATGATTAGCCTGGGCCAATTAGGACACCCCTGGGGTTCAGACTATGTCTCAAGTACAAGCTGAAAGCCTGATTAGCTGAGGTCTCTTGATACTTGTTCTTGGTAGTAAATGCTGGCACATATAGTATTGATTTTCATTTAGATATCTTAATGTTTCCAGACAATCCTAGCAGATGTGGGCTGAACTCAGATCTACGAGAGAGCTGGGCTGCAATCTGCAAGCATTTTTCTTGCCATTTTGTTTCATTTTTCCTAAACTTAACTGATTTGGAATCAGGAGATATAAATGAAAAATGCAGAGTTTGCCTATCAATCATGGCATGTACAAACATTGCTACTGCCCTTTTCTAACATCCTATTACCACCGGGTAGTTGGCTAGTCAAACAGGAATAAAAATTACACTGCAAACATCATAAGTTAGGCTTGATTTGTTGAGCAAGAAGCCTGACAATTCTGTAAGAGTTATATACCTCAGCCTCGCTGAAAATCAGCCTTGTTATGGCTCTGGTACGTCTATAAAGATTGTTCATTTCATATAAAACAGCTACCTGCACTGAAAGGCCTGAAAGGAAGAATGATGCTGGTTATAAATATAGAGGAAAATCTATTTGTCTGCCCCTTCGTGCTGTTAGCAAGTCACACGATGCAGCCCTTATGCTGTTCCTAGGCAGCAGGGGGAGTTTTCCATGGCCACCTTTTGCTTTCATCTTCTGGCCTGGACTGAAGCACATCATCTCTCTTTGTCATATGAGATAAAGCAATGAAGTGTGACCAGTGCCACTGCATTGCACTCTGCCCACCAGGAGCACGTTAATGATAATGAAAAACTATACTGCACCACATTTAAACTAAATGTGAGCGTAAGGCTGTCTGTCGGCAGACTGGTATAACAGTTAATGTCATAAAAGATAAATAGAAATTATTAGAATTGGTTTGGAAGGGATTTTTTTATAGAGCAGGGTTGTATTCCTTTAAAGATACATTATCAGACTGTTAAATCTAATTTCAGGCTACTGGGCAATTAAAATGATTAACACTCTTTACTCATATAGTTCAATTCATTAAAGTTTTAAACCCCCTTTACACACTATTTATGTTGAAAATAACATGTGAAAATGTCTTGGATCATTAATCATTCAAATTTGCTATATAACCACTTTTGAAAAATCTTAAAACCATAGTGTGTATTTACAAACCTCAAAGGCATGCTTGAAAGAAAGAACAAAATCATATTCAACCCCCACTGCATCTGACAGACCTTTTGTAGCTCCCAGAACCTTTCCTGTGTTTGCAAAGAAAACCACCCAGAAAATTCCCCCAAAAGATTGTTTAGGAAGCTATTCCTCCTAGGGGCTTGTCTACTTCTTAGCTGTCTTCATCTGGGGGCTTATTCCTTTCTTGGTACTCAGTGATTTAGGCATGGAGCTCCCATTAAAGATAATAGAAGCTCCAAGTATAAATCCTTGTGCACTGAAATGAAAATATATTCTGGGTATGGCACTTAGTTTTCAAGTGTGTCACATGGAATTTAGTATTATCTACTGACAAACCAGTTTATTAGATGGATATAAGAAGAGATCTTCAGGCTAGTAAATGCTGCCATTAGTTAGAGGTAAAACACCCAGTACCCTTCTGTGTTGGCATTTGCAACAACCTCCAAAACACAGTGGGAACATAATCATGAAAGTCAGTATACAGTATGTGACAAGAAAATTAAAACCGTGTATTAATGCTGGTCTTTTGAAAATATTTACTCTAAAGAAATCCAACTTTTAAAAAAGGGGTTAAAACTTCATTACCTATTGAAAAGATCTGTATCAATATTTTTTAAGAAACAAATACTACAAATCAGTGGGCTACCCTGTCCTAGGGCTAACTGAAAACACTCTGGAATGTAGTTGCATGTAATGAGGTGCTCGATGGTTTGACACACCTGTCCTTGTCAGTGGTCGACCATGTGGCCATAACTCATTGGGCTGTGAACCCGGTGAGATTCCACCAGTCAGGCAGGTAAATATTTGGATGTGTGTGGTTTAAAGCACATGTAAAAGCTATAGGAAGCAATCCTTGTGGTTCAACAGGTGGCGCTCTTCCCTCTGATCATTACTGAATGATCTGGTTCTATGTCTCCTTGTTAGGTATGCTGCTCGAGGCATCATCTTTCAGATGAGGTGTAAAACAGAGGTCCTGAACAAATGTGGTCATTACATATTTCATGGCACACTTTGTAAGAGTTAAGGTAATTACAATCTGCCAGCCTAAATTCCTCCTGCCGTTCTAGCTGGTGAAGGTTTGCTTCACCTCTTGTTCTAAAGAGCCATGTGATTTTGCTCTGTGTTGTCAAACATGCAGAGGTAGCAATATTTCACTGGTTGGTGGTGTGATCCTAGTGGAAGCTTTGTAGTTGTAAAGTGTTTTAGGACTCTTCACTTTGAAAATGTTATTTGCAGTAAATGTAAGATGATTATTAAGTGGGCATTCTGTTTATAAAGCAGGTATCTAGTCATGTGTCCTGTCCTCCTTCCAGTCAGGCCTAGAATATGAAAGGTCAACTAGCATTAGGGGATCCAAACAGTGGTACTGAAGGGAGGTAATATTTTACCATCCTATTTGCCATTTCCCCTCTTCATTCCATTACTCTTATCCTCTGTGTAAGGCATAAGAACTGTCTCACTGTTCAGAAACAAGCCATGATATTTTTACAGTTCCATGTATTGGTATCTGATGCAGTTCTAACCCTAGGCAATAAAGGAAACTGTCAGCCTCTATCAATGAGGATGTTTCTAATGCTCCTTCATCACTCACTTCAAGAGCAACATGAGCAAAGCCTTTCCCCCAAGAGACTGACAGTTGTATCATCTCTGCGATACTCTAAGCTTCTGCTGACTTAGGGAACGGAAATCCCAAAGGTAGTCTTGAATTTAGTGACAATATATAGTGCTTCAAGCCAGTCCACCAAGCAAGATGTGTAGAAATGTTGTTTAGTTAGATGGGCAGGGTATGGGGGGCTGATAATCAGGTCATATTCAGACATCTGAGTAGCAAATCACAAACAACCCTACCAGAAACTTTCTCTCAACCTTAGCACTCCTTTTCCCACCCATAGATCTTGGTGGGGAGAGGAGCGGGAGGAGGATCCCCTTAACTTTAGTGTCTTAGGAATGGTGAGCCAAGACCTTCACGTGGCTCTTCCAATATCAGGCACCCAACTCCTCTCATCCATGACTTTCCAGGATGCCTTCAGCTGCATCTTGGAGGTCCAGCTGTTGTCACTGGATCAACCCCCTTCCCACCCGTGCTCTTTCTGGTGGTGAATTTGGGCAGGGCAGAGAAAATCTGAAAGTGGCTTTCTCCTTCACACTGTAGCAGAGAGAACAGGAAATACTCATGCCACACTGCTTTGTTGACCAGAACTTATCCACCATCTTGATCAGGGGAATTTTGTAGCAGGGTTTCAAGATACAGTTTTGAGTCTTAAGTTGACTTGGCTGGGATTGCTCTCATGGTATTGGTTCCGATTCCCTGAGTGGCTTTACCTAATCCTTGTGCTTGAGGGTTTTCTCTGAGGGGAGAAGCTGTAGTTGAGATGTTCTCTCTTAATCAGTAAAACATTGTGGGCCAAATGATGTCTCCAGCACACCCTGCAAATCTCTCTGACATCAGTGCAAGACAGAATTTGGCCCAGGGTCTGTGCTTTTTCCATTTTCTAATAATCACAATAATAATTGTACATGGGGGGGTCCTGTGTACCTGGGAAATGATTTTTTTTTCAAGTTTGTGATACTTCTTGAGGCTCCCATTGATTCTGATTATTTACAATTTTACAAGGGAAATACAGGCAGCCCATGCTGTGAGAAAGATCAGAAGTGCCTGCATTCCTTAAGGCTATTGCCTTCTTTAATTCTTCAGTTTAGAGTCAGTGAACTGATTGCATTTTTCTCCATTTGACACTTTATATTTCACATTTCTTCATCACATTATATTGTAGCATATTCTATTTTAAGGACAGCTTCCATTTGAGAATGTGGCCTGTCATGTCTTGACCATTATTGCAGATCTGATGTTGTTGGTGACTTAATCTTGCCTCATAATAACTTTAGGCCACTGCCCTGTTTAACCCCATTTTGGCTGGCCAGCTAGAGAACTGGATGGAGATGATTACCTTGTTTAATCCACTTTATTTACCCAGTGGAGGAAGTAACTGCATTTTCCTTTTTAGGCATTATTTTATATTTCATGTCTAATCATCGCATACAGTGACTTGAGGACAGTTGCCCTTGGAGTATTCATTCTACTATGCTATCCTTACAGGCTTAAAGGGAGATTTTCCAACTGTGTACCTTGTATGTTAGATCTGCAAGCATAACTACTGTGACTGCACTTGCAAATAGACAGAAATCATGACTGTATGTGCAAACTGGGCATGCAGTTTTGCGCACATCTTTTAAAATCTGGCCATTAGGTGACCACATTTTAACCAAGGTGGGAAAGGATCCTGGGGACAGGGGATGTTTATACTCATCTCATTGCTCTGATTCATTTTGCACTGGAAAATTAGATAGTTGATTAGATTATAACTTAAAATGGCGCACACAGACGTTACCACTGTCAAACCTGGATTGAACTCCTGATGTAAAATATTTTGATCAAAAAGGCCAATCTCTTGCTTCTTCCATTAGCAAATATCCTACACAGTGTTCATTTCCAGTGACTAAAGTTTTTGCTGTGGACTTTGTACATGAAAACTTGGGTGATGTTAGATTAAAGTCTTCAGTAATTTAATAATTTCTTTGTAAAGATATGCTTGTTTTCTGTTGTAGCTGGCATCAGTCTAAATGAATCAGTAAAATAGGATCATTTCAGCTCATATAATAGCAGCCTTCTCCTATTAGAAATGCCTTTCTTCTGGAAAAGGCAGTTGTCCCACATTAATGGATTTCTAATCAAAAGCACTAAATCCCATGTGGTATTTTTTAACACATTTGAGCACCCCCATTAAGACAGAATTCGAAATGTACTGGAAACCAACTTCATTGTTGTTCAACATTCATGAAAATATATAGAGATTATACTGATATATCTTGTGTTCTCCTAGCTACTCTGTATTAGTTTTGTAGTATCGGGGCCCATTTTCCCCCCCCATAGACTGCTTTTTGTGAGATTGCTGTCACGTTACCATAATAAAGGGTTTTTTCCCCACTCTCCCTCTCAAACATAAAGAACATCAGAAAGGTTTCCTGAGGAATAAGCAGAAATTGAAAGAGGAGTGTCCTGGAAAACCAGTGGATGCTGGAGGAGGAAGCCCTACAATAGTTTAGAGTAAAGAAATATAGGAGATTAATATGAACCTTACATAGGTGAATCTTAGCTGAAAAGACGACTTCAGTCAGTACTCACAGTCACGTCCTGGTGACGTTAAAGATAGTATTGCTTCTCTTTACCATTTGTATCAATGGTATCTACTTATTGTGAGTCATTGCCACTTGATGTGTAAATATCATGTTGGCTGGAAAGCAAATGTGAATTGCTGCTGTCAGTAGGGTACATTATCTAAAGTCACTCATGTTTTGCAGACCGTTGTCTACCTAAGCACAGCAATCATTGCATTTCAGGTTTAATTCGAAATTGTTGCCAGTTTCAACCACAGCTTTCAGCACAGGTTTGCATGTATAAATAAAAAACAAAAACAAAAAAACCTCCAAAACAAAACAAATCCTTGATATTTTCCATAATTCACATTTTTTTTGTACTGGGGAGAATAAGAAACACATCACGCTGTTAAAGACAACATACAGTAGTTTAGTTTGCAAATGTGGCCTGCCATTTACAAGGTAAGTGAATAGATTAGTATGTGTCCCAGAATTTCATATGTAATAACTGCCCATAATGGCAAATTTAGCATATAAAAAAATGAAATTGACGAGAATTTTATTTCTTCATAGCACAATTCAGTGTTTGGGGAAAAGTGAGACGAAAATATAGTTCCTACCTTGGCCCTATGGTTCAATCACTCTACTCAGCAAGAAAAATCCTTGTGCAAAGGGGTTGTTCAGAATTGCTTAGTCATTTAATTAAATTAATTTTTTCATGTATGTTTTATCACAGAGCAATGGGACAAATTCCCACTGAGGTAAGGGGGCACTGCTCTAGTGCATTTGACAGCATTGTGTCCACTATGGTCCATGGTGAATTTGGCCCAGTGTCTTGGGCTGACTGCTTTTAATTAAAACTAAACATATGGGACAAAGAATGGATGTTCAGTCTACAACTCCCAGATAGTAGCACCTACCTCAATGACTAGTTCAGCACATCTGGGAGTTACATTTAACCCTTAGGCTGCTACCATTTCTCATGGAGTTATCACCAAATGAATATTGCAGGAGGATAACTGTTGCTACCTGAGTAGCTAGAAAGTTTACATACTTTAATTAGGACATGTTCACATGGAAAAGAGGACCCAAACATACCAGGCTTGCTTTCTTTAGTTAACCTAAACTTCCCCTCTGACCCTGCAGAGCTTTTCGCTGAGGTGTGGCAGTAACATTATTCAAATGATATTTGAATGTTAATCTGTGAAAGTGCTATCTTTGCTGCTTTAATTTGAGACATGATGACATGCACTGCAGCCCCAGTTGTTGGGGGTTAGTTTTATGTTCTCTTCATGCCAGACAGGATTCCTTCCAATAGCACCATATGTCAAAAACTCCAACCAATTCCAGTCATGTACCCACACTGTACAGCTGTCACAGCTATAATTGTTAAAACTAAAGCCCAGAGAAGTTTGTAGTTTTGGAAATGCTCTGGTCTCCTTAGATCTTTACTACTGATGTTATAGCTGATTAGGACCCTGCTAGCCTTCTGTTGGTCTCTTGAAAACTGCTGTAATTCTCATTCATCATGGAAGCTAACCAGCTGCTCCAGAGCCATCCCCTCAAAATGTGTTACTTGATGTTATGCTTTCCTGTTGTCCTGACCTTGGATGTTCAAACAAAGGACACTTATTATATTGGAATTACTTATTATATAGAATCCTGCTAACCACTTTCTGCACACAAAAATGAAAACATCATTTATGTACCTGATGTCACTGAAGAGGCTGCTATTAATCTGCCCTCTTTTCTTAGTCATCCTGCTATAGTCTCATTGTCATTTCAGCACAGATAGTGAGAGACTGTGACCTCTTGGAATGCTCTTATATCAGTCAATCATTGGACTTTTAGCATGAATGTCTGTCTTGTTGCTTAGCAGTCTGAAGCAACCCCTGTAATCTGAGTTTGGAGTCCTTACATCCACTTTTGTCATTCTTATCCTAAGGTAATAAAACTGAATACCTTCTGATTCACACACTGAAACTGAGTAGGAAGTTGAGCTATTTGCTTTTCCATTAAAATCTCCAAGTTGAAGCTTTGTGATTTCAAGGTGTTTTATAAATTGTACCTGTTTGACAGCCCCTGCTAAAGTTTATTGCAGTACGTATCAGATCTGAGCAGTACACACAGCCGGGCCTTTTCAAACTACAGATTTGCATTTTATACCTAAACTCTTCTCGATCCATTATAGCTCATTAAGTAGATAGTTACTAGCCTGTCTTTTGAACCCAATACAGTGTTTTCAGAATCCTGTCCCTCCCTGTTGTTTGTTTATTTTCTTTTGATTTAGAACGATACAAAGTACTCATGCACAGGCTGAAAGTGCTTGGTCAATTATTTTATATTACAAAACCAAAAGCACAATTTAACCAGCTCATTTAATTGACCAAGCAGCAACTCATAAGAACAATCACACTAGGTCTGACCAAAGGTCCATCTAGCACAGTATCCTGTCTTCTGACAGTGTCCAATGCCATGTGCTTCAGCGGGAATGAACAGAAAAGGTAATCATCAACCAATCCATCCCTGTCGCCCATTTCCAGCTTCTGGCAAAACAGAGGCTCGGGACACCATCCTGGCCCATCCTGGCTAATAGCCATTGATGGACCTATCCTCCAGAAAATTATCTAGTTCTTTTTTGAACCCTGTTACAGTCTTGACCTTCACAACATCCTCTGGCCAGGAGTTTCACAGGTTTACTGTGTGTTGTGTGAAGAAATACTTCCTTTTGTTTCTTTTAAACCTGCTGCCTATTAATTTCATTTGGTGACCCCTAGTTCTTGTGTTATAAGAAGGAGTAAATAACACTTCCTTATTTACTTTCTCCACACCAGTAATCAAACTAGTCCTAATCTTATCAATCTCTCCTCATATGGAAGCTCTTCCATACACTAATCATTTTTGTTGCCCTTTTCTGTACCTTTTCCAATTCCCATATATCTTTTTTGAGATGGGGTGACCAGATCTGCATGCAGTATTCAAGATGTGGACCTAACATGGATTTATCTAGAGGTAATACAATATTTTCTGTCTTATTATCTGTCCCTTTCCTAAGGATTCCAACATTCTGTTCGCTTTTTTGACTGCCACTGCACATTGAGTGGATATTCTAAGAGAATATGATTCCAAGATCTCTTTCTTGAATGGTAACAGCTAATTTAGACCCCATTATTTTATATGTATAATTGGGATTATGTTTTCCCATGTGCATTATTATGCATTCATCATCATTAAATTTCATCTGCCATTTTGTTGCCCGGTCACCCAGTTTTGTGAGGTCCCTTTGTAGCTCTTTACAGCCTGCTTTGGACTTAACTATCTTGAGTAGTTTTCAGAGTAGCAGCCGTGTTAGTCTGTATCCGCAAAAAGAACAGGAGTACTTGTGGCACCTTAGAGACTAACAAATTTATTAGAGCATAAGCTTTCGTGGACTACAGCCCACTTCTTCGGATGCATATAGAGTGAAACATATATTGAGGAGATATATATACACACATACAGAAAGCATGAACAGGTGGGAGTTGTCTTACCAACTCTGAGAGGCCAATTAAGTCTCTCTGCAAAAGAATTAATGGACACAAATCTGACATCAGGAATCATAATATTCAAAAACCAGTGGGAGAACACTTTAACCTGTCTGGCCAGTCAATGACAAACCTGCGGGTGGCTATCTTACAACAGAAAAACTTCAAAAACAGACTCCAATGAGAGACTGCTGATCTGGAATTGATATGCAAACTAGATACAATCAACTCAGGATTGAATAAGGACTGGGAATGGCTGAGCCATTACAAACATTGAATCTATCTCCCCTTGTAAGTATTCTCACACTTCTTATCAAACTGTCTGTACTGGGCTAGCTTGATTATCACTTCAAAAGTTTTTTTCTCTTACTTAATTGGTAAGACAACTCCCACCTGTTCATGCTCTCTGTATGTGTGTGTATATATATCTCCTCAATATATGTTTCACTCTATATGCATCCAAAGAAGTGGGCTGTAGTCCACGAAAGCTTATGCTCTAATAAATTCGTTAGTCTCTAAGGTACCACAAGTACTCCTGTTCTTTTTGAGTAGTTTTGTATCATCTGCAAATTTTGCCACCTCACCTTTTGCCACCACCCCTTTTTCCAGATCATTTATGAGCCACCTCACTTTTTCCAGATGAAATACTTTCAGGCCGATATATTGGTCTTTACTTCAGTTCCTTTATCTCCTTTCAAAGGCCAGGTGAAACTCAGGGCCCTGTAGAATCCTGTGAAAGTTGATATATTTTGTTTGTTATGGTTGGTTGGGTGGTGGTCTAATCCCTAGCACAATTTTGTAGCATCTCTGGTGCTTTATGGGCTTCCTCTGGGCAATTTTCCCACTCCTGGACACCTTCTTTCCCTGGCACATTTTCATGGTGCAACTTGAAATGATCTAAGTAGGGACAGTAAAAGAGCCATTTTTGGTATTTCTTGCATCACTTCTGTTTTCCTTCTATCTCTGTTTGTGATGTGTGACTAGTTGTTACTTCTCTCCAAACTCGGTCTGTTGCTTGAATAAGATTCTGTACAGTATATACTTTAAAAAAAAGTGAAGGGTGAAGGAAGCATCAGTGTGTAAAGATATAAACAGAGGTTTTTTTTATATTTCATCTAATGGAATATTTCTTAAGCAAGCCACAGGGGCTGTCATAGATGTAGTTGAGAGTGCTTTTAATACTGATGGCACAGATACCACAGCTAATTCATAACAAGTTTGAATGAAGTTGTATACATTTGGATATTCTCGGTGATATGAATACTAAGTCCTCTACCCTCTCATTATATGCAAAAATAACTGGGGAATTTTCTAATCTCCTTAGATCTATGTAAGCAATACCTAAGTGCCCACTTTGGGTCTACCATATGTAAACTAGCTTGCCCGGGGTGAACTATGGTGCTTTAAGGAGGCAGATGTTTTGGTTTAAATATTCATTTATATATGTATTGGAGCAAGGACTGGAACCCAGGTGTCCCCGTCCCAGGTGATTCCCCCAACCACGAGGCAATTAGTCATTCTCTCTCTCTCTCTCTCTCGCTGTGCCCCAGTGAATATTTCAATGTTTCTACGAAGTGGCACAGCTTCAACAGGAGAGAATAAGCGAAACCCACTCCAAAATACCCTAGCCTAGTTCATCTACAATGTGGGACACCCATGCTCAAGTCCCTGTTCTGAATCAGGCAGAGTGGGGACTTGAACATGGGACTACCACATGCCAGGTGAGTGTTCTAACTACTGGTTATTGAGTAAAATGAGGCATTACCACCCCTCACTGGCTTTGTGCCTAAGTCCCCTTGTGAATCTAGCCTGAAGAAATGGTTTTGGCTGAAACTGTTCGGCAAATTTAGAAATAGACCCAAAACTGCATTTTTCAGCAAATAAGTTATTTGTCTGAAAAATGTTGGTGTAGTTCAAAGCCATGGTAGAAAGAAACTCTGGGTGCAGGACCACTTTATCCTTATGGAATATGGTGAATGGGAGATCTTCCATAAGCACCTTTAGCTCACTTACTCTGCATGCTGTTGCCAAAACAAATGTAATCTTAATAGACAAAAGTTATTAAAAATCCCCCTATAGTGGTTCAAATGGAGTGTTCACCAGCCTGATAAATATCATACTGAGATCCTCAGTGGGATGCAGGGCTTGCACTTGCATGTAAGTCTGCAGAACTTCTTTCTGAAAACTACTAATCATTTGAGATCATGATGCAACTTGAAATGATCTAAGAGGGGTTTGGTGGATGTTTGGTGTGTGCGCAGTCCTTTACATGTATCACATTTTGTGTCTTTTATTGATGGGATAGGCACTCAGAATAGGAAGGGCAGCTTTAGATGTTTTTTATAAATGTGAACAAAATCAATCATGAAAAGAATGCTTTGTTAGGTTCTAATCTGGTTTACATGGGCCAATTCATTGTAGACAATTGTGTTGCACAGGTCTCACTGAGGACAATGTAATTGCACTGGTGTAAATGAGGGTCTGATTTGATTTGCTAAAGCACCTTTATTACTATTAATGGGGTAGGAAAGAACTCGGCATCTGACTCTGAAATCTGAAGCTACTTGCAGGACTGGCACTTAAAGAAAATCATCTTATTCCTATTGAGGATATTTGATATGGAAATCATTCAGAGATGGTTAACATGGAACCCCAGAATGCCATTTTTAGTCATTTTTTGAAGTAAAACCACACTTTAAAGGAATATGGTGATACTGATATACTGTGGCAGATTTTTAAATGTTGATAATTGATGGATAGATATGACAGTGCTTTGGTAAGCAAATGTATTATTTTAATTTGATTATATATTTCTTTTTAACTATGTTTTATTTCTTTAAGTCATAACATAATTATAGATAAAAACCCCAAAAGGCTATTATTCATAAATATCAGTGATTTTTTTTAACTGACAGCATGGTACAAGAAGTCTGCTAGGTTGACTTGGCTAGCCAAAGCAAACTTACTTTTATTATTATTGCCATTTTTACTGTTTGTTACAATACTGTATGTTAAATTTACAGTATTGAATCCTCACTTGTGTATAACGTGTAGCAATAACTAATTATTTGTGATAACTATTAGTACAGTAAACACAACTTATCTGTGTTATAAAAGTGGCATTAATAAACAGACTTCCATAAATGCCAAATGTATAACATGATCATTCTAAAGCAGTCTAAAAATATGATGTATTGTAGCTAAAGACACTCACAAATGCATGTCTGTGTGGAAGGGGGGAGAGGAGGACTGGTTTGTGCTTAGAATGTTTTTTGATGCATAAATAGAAGCATTAAATAATTTTGAATACCTTGTTTCCTAAAAAAGATTAGTAGTGCATCTCTAAGTGCTAAATTGTATAAGAGTTATTGTTCACACCAGTCTTCAGACCGTATTATTCCATGTAGCTTTAAATAACCAAGTCCAAATTATGCTCAGCAAGCTGTTGGGAAAGCTTGGGGAAAGCTGAGAGCTGAAGAGCCGATTTGTGCCCTGACTTACATTCTGTGCAACCCCACTGATTTCAGGCTGGCTGCCCAGGGTACAAGGCAGCACAGAATTTAACTTGGAATGTTTAGTTTTAATTTAACCGGGCCCTTTTTGCCTGAGTTTAGCATCGCATTCCAGTGTAAAGCAATGATGTGCCTAGATGGTTTATAAAAAGGAGCTCTCCCCTACCCCATTTCTTCTGTTCTTCCTCTTGTTTTTTGCTTGCTGAGTGAAAGCAGTTTTGTCTATGCTTAGTGTCTCAGATTTAACTTGAAACATGTACTTAAAAAAAATCCTACACACTCAGTTACCAAAACTTGTGTTGGATCATAATTGGAATCATACAATGCAAACTTTCCACTTGGCTTCAAAGCACAACAAAGTATCTTCTTTGTGTTAAATCCACATGATATATCCAAATAGGCATAGACTATTTTCCTAAAGAGATGGGTGAATCAGTTCCTGTTTTTTGGAATATCTCAATGAGGCATCTTGGGGCCTGCACTGCTCTAGTTTCCAAAGAGATCCCATTTGCTGTGCTATATCTAACATCTTAGCCACTGGGGAGCACAGCTGCAGCAACCTTGGCTTCGAGCAACTAGAGAGCAAGCCAGCTCCATAGGATGCAAACTCTCAGTGTGAAATTTTTTTTTTTTTGCCTGATTTTATACAACCCTTTTAGTTAGTTTAGGAATGACTTTTTATGCTGCTAATTAGAGAGACTGAAATAAGGGTAGTTTGGACTAAGATTCATCTCCCTATCCTAATATCTTCGGTATCTTTGCACTGACTTTATTCCCTTGCATAATATAGCCACAAGAAAAACTCTTTTAGAAAATGTTAAGGGAGTGACAGCAAGTGACAAAGCAAAGATATTCAAACCTAGGCCAGATACTAACTCAAGCTGTGAGAATAATTTCACATACCAAGTGAGAGAGGTGAAATGAACATTTCCACTGTGTTTTAGGACAAGGTGAAAGAGTCAACTTTTGCAACATTTATGTTGTGAAACTGTCAATCCTACTGTAATTAGGCTTGAGTCTGCTTAATTTAACAGTAATAACCCAGTAACAGATATGTGCCTAGGTCACTGCCCACCACAGACACAGAATGTGCTCCTATTCTGCAAGTAGTGCCAAAGGAATCAGTGAAACTATGTGTGCAGTGAGTAAGGGGAGGCAGAATCTAGCCCTTTGTTGCCTTTGAACTACCCATTATTGTTCTTGTTGTGGTTCCTGCACTTCCCCATAATGTTTGCAGAGCTGCCTTAGTGGCCAACCTCATCCTCAAGGCACTGCTACTAATTATAGAATCATTTTGGAGATCTGTGTCTAGAGTTTCCCAGGGCTGCAATATCTGTTCTGTTGGTGCCACCACATCTTGGGAAACCCCCTTTAATGAAATCAGCCCAGCATCCATGGTCTCCAGAGTATGAAGTGCTGCCCAATCTTTGCAAACCTCCTTACCGTGGAACAACCCAAGGATAACGCTAATAACTTGCAGTTATTATTCATTCCCTGTGTCCTTCCACTGTTGCTTCCATGTGAGGAGGAAGTCTAGTCATAGAGTACTGCTATAAAGTCCTTCAGTCAACATGATAATATCACAGTTTGGCTCCAGTCTCATAGGCTATACCAAACTTTGTTATAGCTTTGTTTAGTAACTGTTAAATTTGGCTGTATTGGAATTAGATGAGCCATTTTTGAGTTATGAGACTAAGAACAATCAGTTTTTCTTTTTGCCAATTTATGACTTCAAAAAGACTACTTCTGAAAACTTCAGACTAGCTTTAGACCTTTGTCCTCAATCAAAGCCATTGTAAAAGTCTAATTTTGCCCTCATGCGGTTTCATATTTTCATAGCTATTTATTTAACTCTCCATGGATATTATCATTTTGGTGAGAGGTCTTGCAGAAGCTATAAGTAATTGGAAATGTTCAATGAGCTTGCAAGATTCTTGAGAAAAATAGGTAAGGGACATTACAAATTTGTGTGAAATTAATGTGGTTCATACTTTACTATATTTAACTGTGAGAACTTGCCTGAAGTCCCCGGCACTGTTTATAGTCTTTCCTGAGTGACTGACGGAAATTGCAAATGTCACTCGAAATCTCATGCAAGTCACAATCCCCAGAAAATGTTTTGATGCTGCTTGTAAACTCTGTCAAACATACTAACACTGGATACAATGGGTGAGAGAGGAGCTTCTTTTTTTGCTTTTGGAATAGGATCTCTGTTTACCTCTGGTTCTAGTAGCTACCAAAGATCCTCCACATAAAAGCAAAAATGTGGCCCAGAACTATGCTGTCCTCCCCATTATGGACCCTTTGTCTTCTGTTCTGAGTTATAACCTCACTTTTTCCTCAACTCCAGTCATTGTCTCATGACCCTTGCTACCCCAGTTGTTTTTAAAGACCAAGCAGGGCCGGCGCAACCCAATAGGCGACCTAGGCGGTTGCCTAGGGTACTACAATTTGGGCAGTATTTCGGCGGCGGGACCTTACGCTGCCTCTGTGGGGGTGCGGCATTTCGGGAAGCTATTAACCTCTGATGGCATTGGCAGGAGAATTTATAACCTCTGTGAGTGCTATTTTTGAGATACCCTTTTGTACTAGCAAATGTTGCTCTTGCGGGGGTTATAAAATCTGCAAGTGTATTTGGCAGAGGTTTCAAGTTTTCAGAAACCTCTGTTTAAAAGATAACAAAAATGCCCAATTATTAACTTTGGACGTGAGGGAGCTAAGGTTGAGAATACATTTTATTTGGAAAAATGTTAATGGAATATTTTTGTTGTTTTAAAAATATTAGACTTGAAAGTAAGAGAATTAAATTTTCCCAAACTATTCTAAATTCTACCCATCTCCCAACCTAACATCCAAAGATACTCCCACTGCCTCCCAAGCTTCTAAAAATCTCTGTTTAATCTAAATCATGGGCACTCGTTCGGGTAAAAATGTTAATACAGTAATAGCTTCTGAATTGCTAATCTGGTACTGAATAAGAGATTGAGACTTGTCTCTTCACCAGAATCCCTTTTCCATTAAAAACCAGAGACTACAATATTTCATATAATTTTTCACTATGAGTTGGAAATCCTCCCAGTCCGACTTCCCAATACTGGCTTGTTATCCCATTAAATCTTGTGTCACTTCCTTAAAATAGGTACGATTGTGCAGTATGTTGCTTATCTTCCTGATTATCAACTGGAGAGAATATCCTCTCTCTAGAGGTCACAGGTCTATCTGCATATGTAGAAGACTCGCAACAGTTGCATACTAAACTGACACAGCATCTAGCCCTCATGAAATAAAGAATATTTTCTTTATAAATGTCATACTGTTGCAATTCACATGCTTCATTAGATGGATTTCTTGATTCACAAGAAGATGTCAAGTGCATACGTGTAACAATGTGGGGCCAGCGATCACGTTTTCATAACACTTTACAGTATGAATTAACTAAATTCACAAGACACCTATGGGGTGGGTGTGATGTTACCCATTTTAATAATCCATAAACTGAGGCACAGAGAGGTTAAGTGACTGACCCAAGGTCACCAATGATTCAGTAGCTAAGCCAAATCTTAGTGCCCTGCCCTAACCACTGGAAAATCCTTCATCTCTTACACTACACCTTTATCTCCTCTACAGGTCTGTGGACCAGTTCTCCAAATACACAGTTTCAATACAGTGTTTTTCCATACAAACAAATACAGAGATTTTTGTGAGAGCAGCTGTTCCTACAATCTGGTTACTGTGCCGCCCCAACAAGAAGGTTTAATTTTAATTTGTTAGAATGAATAAAACCCAAACACCCTCACTTAATAGTGATTCTTCTGGGAGCAAGCATGCAGGCCTCGGTAGGCCAGTGTGTAAACAGGCATGGACTTGACCTACAGTGACTTTTTTGTGTTTGTGTAAAAGTTTGTATAATTTTCCTTTCAGAATGGGAGCTTGTATGCCAAGGTTTAAAACGAGTGAGTGAATTTTTATAGTCCCATTATAATGGAAATGTTCACCTTAATTATTGCAACGTGAATGGCTTACAAAATAATATATGGAAAGTGAAGTAAATAATGTAAACATATAATTATGTTTTGTACTATTACGTCCACAGAAACATAAAACTAATATTATGACTTTAAAAAAATGAAACCAAACTAGACGTGCCCAGTTAGTTATTTTGATCCCTTACCAGCTTCCTTCCTCCTCCCCTCTTCTGAAAAGAAAATAAAATCTGTGTGCTTTAGGAAAAAAACTGTTTCTGTCATATTATTACTTCTAAAGACAATCCCTGAGTGCATGGACTTTTAAACAAGTGCTTTATCCTTGAAAATTAAAATAAAATATTTTCATGTAATCAGTAAATTCTGTTATGAAACTTTACAGCAGCTACATTAAAGGATAAGAATAACTACTATTTTGAAATTCTGAATATCTTATAATTAGACCAGCCCTTAAGAAATATTCAGAGTTAAGGCACATTAAAATGTATTCCACAACATGGAGACAGCCCTGACAAAGAAACATTATTCTTAGATTTACAATTAATTACCCTTATGTCTATACCTTGCATTCAATTTGCATATCTTAAAAGTGCTGTAAATTTCATAGAACTCCCTTGTTATTTAAGATCATTACGCTTAGTAAAAGTTTCTACAGTGATAACTTTCTCTTGATTATGTAGTTGCGAGGTCAATAAATCTGGCTTTACTTTGCTCTACAATGTTATAATTTTTCTTTTTGTGTGTGTTTTTCATTATTTTGCTCCTTGTTCCTTCTGCCCTCTCATTTATAATCCCCCGAAGAACCAGTAGATAGAGAAGTCTGGCTAGAAGACGAAGTGAGTGGTCAGATTCTCAGATGTTATCTTTTTCCCAGAACGCACTGGTACTGGGTGTCTGACATGTTCTATACATCTTTCTAGTGTCAACCTCATTAAACAAATACAACTTGATGTATAGCTCTCAAGAAATGAAATTTCATGCAATGAATTTGTTCTGATCCAGCTTCTTCTGCTGCTGCTTCTCCTCCTCCTCCTCTTTCTCCACATTCCCCCCACATCCCTTTTTGGTCAGCAGTGATTTTGTGCATTCTTGATTTCTAGCTGTAATTTTAGATGGGCACTAGTGATAATTTCATAATATTTTTGGCAGAGTATTTCAGGTCTTTATGAAAGTTTCATATTTTAAACTGACTACACCAGGTTTCCTACATTCTCAGTAAGGATTAGCCTTGTATAAAATATGATAGAGTCTTTGGAATAATGTTCAGTATGTTTTCTTTGATCAGATATACATGTAATTGTGTTTTAAATATGAGACACATCTGCTGTCACATGCATGTTGTAAATGTTCTGAACTTTCATAGGTAACAGGGTCTAAATGTGCTAGAACGGTGGTTTATGGTCTAATTCAAGGTTAACACAATACCCTCCAAGCTAGAAAGACACTAAACACTTTGCCAGAATAGTAAATAGCATTTTCATCCTTTTCCCCTTCTTTAGCCTAAAAGAATTTAAAGAAGAAATATATTTTAAAACTAAAATAAACTCTCCATTTAATGAGACTATATATTATTTACAGGAAAATGCCACTAAACTCAATTAGTGCTGGTCTCACCACTGGGTGGAATTTGGAGTTGTTGAATCTTTTTTTTTTTTTTTTTTTTTTTAAATGCAGTTCATTGCAGTCATTTGCTGAGTCTAGGGCGATGCTCCAGTTTTAATCATGTGTAAAAGTACAGCATATAAGGAAACAGCAACATACTGTATAAATATTTTTAGATATTTTGTTTTAAAAATACACAGTCTGATACTTGAAAAGTTTGTCCCCATCCTGTTCCTTTTATAAAAATGAAGCCATTTTATTTGTTATCTTAAACAGGCAATTTCCCATTACCACCTGCTCAGTATTATTAATTAAAGTTATTTTTTCAAGTTAATGTGACTATCATTTCCCTGTTATACCTCACTGGAATAGTGCATTATTTAAAACCAGCCTTGGAAGAAAATAGCAGCCATTTTAAACACTTGCCTCCTGCCCAGACACAGAATAATTTCTATAATGGTAAGCAGAACTATTATCAGTATTATAGTAATTATTAATTATGGTTCATGAATTAAATAAAGTTCCTGGACCCCTGTACTTTGTTTTCTTATAGACTTAAGCCATCATCTTACACTTTAAAGGTGAATCTCTCTCTCTCACTCTCTCTCCTTTTTTTAAAATGAAAATATCTATTTTTTTCCCTTGGGACATGGTGTTGAATACATGGGGGAGCACAGGAAGGGAGATTTAATAAATATATTCATCTCTGATTCTGAATTTCTCTCAGGCCTTTTAATATATAAGTAGTTTTGAAGATCTAAAGTAACTACATGTATCCTGATTTTTATGGGCTGAATACAAGCAAATATGAATATGGAACTATTCTAGTTGATTCTAATATAACATTTCTATTAAAATGATTTTTAAAACCCTTCCCAAAATTCCAATAATTCTGTTTAAAAAAATATAACACTGCAGCATAGATTAGCTACCCGTGGAATACCTTGGCAAAAGTATTCAAGTAGCAAGAGTTTTTCTAGTCTTATGTCCTATATACATCTGTTAAATTACTCAGAGATCTCATTAAATAAAGCTAATGTACTTGTAAAACAGTAGGGAGAGACAGTATATCATTGTAACTGTTAGAAAGAGCCATTCTGGCAAGGAGGGAGCCAAGAAGGCTAGGTGTATGCTGGTCAGTGTAGATGTTTCTAGGCCATAAATCTTGGCCCTTTCCTGCCTAGTTATTGTGTATTTCTTTAGGTGAGAGATTGATTGTAGCAGTGGAAGATGAATTTGCCCACAGACCCTTTCTTCTTCTTTTTTTTTTTTATACTCCTGATGCCTCGCCAAGGTGATAATGCTTTTTTCCCTGCAATCATTTGTTTCAGATTAAAAGCATGAAGAAACATAAGAAGGCTCGTCTCTGAAGTCAGGCAAACATGAGGGCATGAAGGCATATAACTGTCCCAGGTGTGAAGAGAGTGCATTTTACCTCTGCCAGGTTTATGACCAGTTTAACTGGAGGAGAATCATCAAGAGTAAAATCCATGGAGGAACCCTAATGTTTCTTTAGTGTGGATTCTTAAAAATTCTTAAAAATGCTGCTAAACTATAACATAATTAAATAGGGCTGCCAAGTGATTGAGAAAATTAATTGCGATTAATCACGTGATTAAAAAATTAATTGTGATTAATCACGCGATTAATTGCACTGTTAATAGAATACCATTTATTTAAATATTTTTGGATGTTTTCTACTTTTTCAAATATATTTCAATTATAACACAGAATACAAAGTGTACAGTGCTCACTTTATATTTATTTTTATTACAAATATTTGCACTGTAAAATACAAAAGAAATCATGCTTTTCAATTCACCTAATACAAGTACTGTAATGCAATCTCTTTATCATGAAAGTTGAACTTACAAATGTAGAATTATGTACAAAACAATAACAGCATTCAAAAATAAAACAATGTAAAACTTAGAGCCTACAAGTCCACTCAGTCCTATTTCTTGTTCAGCCAATTGCTCAAACAAGTTTGTTTATATTTGCAGGAGATAATGCTGCCTGCTTCTTGTTCACAATGTCACCTGAAAGTGAGAACAGGCATTCTCATGGTACTGTGGTAGCTGGCGTTGCAAAACATTTATATGCCAGATGTGCTAAAGATTCATATGTCCCTTCATGCTTCAACCACCATTCCAAAGGACATATGTCCATGCTGATGACAGGTTCTGCTTGATAACAATCCAAAGCAGTGTGAACTGATACATGTTCATTTTCATCATCTCAGTCAGGTGCCACCAGCAGAAGGTTGATTTTATTTTTTGGTGGTTCGGGTTCCGTAATTTCTACATCGGATTGTTGCTCTTTTAAGACTTTTAAAAGCATGCTTTACACCTCGTCCCTTTCAGATTTTGGAAGGCACTTCAGATTCTTAAACCTTGGATCCAGTGCTGTAGCTATCTTTAGAAATCTCACATTGGTACCTTCTTTGTGTTTGTCAAATCTGCAGCGAAAGTGTTCTTAAAATGAACATGTGCTGAGACATCATCCGAGACTGCTATAACACAAAATGTATGGCAGAATGCAGGTAAAATAGAGCCAGAGACATACAATTC
The DNA here is from genome assembly GCF_011386835.1 of Chrysemys picta bellii. Classification (NCBI taxonomy): domain Eukaryota; kingdom Metazoa; phylum Chordata; order Testudines; family Emydidae; genus Chrysemys; species Chrysemys picta. The sequence continues at coordinate 23,986,128 of NC_088804.1, read as the reverse complement.
TCCCCCCAAGGAGTTCAGTCACAAATTTAATTAATGCATTATTTTTTTAACAAGTGTCATCAGCATGGAAGCATGTCCTCTGGAATGGTGACCAAAGCATGTTTAGCATATCTGGCACGTAAAGACCTTGCAATGCCAGCTACAAAAGTCCCATGTGAACGCCTGTTCTCACTTTCTGGTGACATTGTAAATAAGAAGTTGCAGTATTATGTCCCGTAAATGTAAACAAACTTGTTTGTCTTAGCGGTTGGCTGAACGAGAAGTAGGACTGAGTGCACTTGTAGGCTCTAAAGTTTTGCATTGTTTTGTTTTTGAGTGCAGTCATGTAACCAAAAAACCCACAAAAAACTACATTTGTAAGTTGCACTTTCACGATAAAGAGATTGCACTATAGTACCTGTATGAGATGAACTGAAAAATACTGTTTGGTTTTTTTCATTTTTACATTGCAAATATTTGTAATTAAAAATAATAATATAAAGTGAGCACTGTACACTTGGTATTTTGTGTTGTAATTGAAATCAATATATTTGAAAATGTAGAAATACAACCAAAATATTTAACAAATTTCAATTGGTATTCTATTGTTTAACAATACAATTAAAACTGAAATTAATTGTGATTAATTTTTTTAATTGCAATTAATTTTGTTGAGTTAATTGTTTGAGATTAATCGACAGCCCTATTATTAAAATATTACTCCCTTGCCTATTTGTTTTGCCATTCACAGGAGCAAAAAATAGCCCTGGATTATACCATGTACTGAATAGGGGAAATGGGGTGGGGAGATACTTTTCATGAATATATATAGATGCTGAATTTATAAGGATCAATATAGTCACAAATGTTGTACAACATGTCAGGATATCATAAAAACCAGGCAGTTCTACATAAAATACCAGCTTAATCTTGGAGATTTTAAAGCCTCGTTAAAATGAGGATAAAGTCCATATATGGAATGGCAGCATTCAAAAGGTTGAAGTTGTATATCTGTGATGCAGAAATTTTAACCATTACATTTGAATGTCAGTCGACTCATTTGATCCCAATTGGTATTAACATGTAAAAAGTTAAGACCAGGAGACACATCAGTATATTATCTTACCCAAAAGTATTTGTTGTGTGAAGACTATGTAGCTTAATGAATAAACTTGGTCTTTAGCTTATTGGGATCTGTGATCCTGAAATGAGCTACTTTAGTAGGCAATATATAATTTTATTAAACCCAGGCCCCGCTGCTTAACTGGGCATAACAAGAGGGACAGAGGTAACAGAGTGGCCCTTCCAGGTTCAGGATGAGGTTATTGTCAGGTAATCAGATACCATGGTGATAAGCAGGGTATGAGAACCTTATTAGTTGGTTTTAAAAAACTGCAATGCATGATCGTGGCTGCCAGCCGGTTAACATTCAAGACCAAATATGTTCATGTGCATGTTTTTATGTTTATATAATACAGACCCTGAAAATTGTTGCACTTCTAAATAGTAGAAATTCTACTTTCTCTGTTGTTTTCTTGCCAGACTTGAGATGCTCAGATAATACTTTCTGCAATCGTGCCTGACAAAGTTACTTAGTGGTAAAGAAAAAAAAAGTACAGTAACATATAAGAAGAAGATCTGGATCTCGTGTATTTTTTTTCGTCAAGAAACTTTGAAAGTCAAGCAAGTATTTTTTATCTTGACCTTTTTGCAACACTGCCCCATATTCACGAGTTGTCAGCACATGTTTGTCTGGAGTCATCCGTCACTGCCATCCGTCACTCCTCTGCCATTCCCATCAGTCCCATTATCTGGGATCAAGAGAGAGCTGAGGATGTAGCCTGAAGGATCATTAAACCTCAGCTTCCAGGTACGGCACGTAGTCCAGGTGGCCTGTTGTTATTTATAATAAAGAAACAACACAGCAGAACTGCCTGATAGTGGCCCATGAGGCCTCGTGAAAGGACGGGCTGAGGGATGTCATCACTGAAGGACAGCTAAAAGTGGACTTCCTTCCCCCCACACAGTAAGCAGAGAGAATTTATTGAACATCTGTTCAGTACATGGCTGGGAAGATTGATTAATTTAATTGCTCACACTTTGCTTAAGTAACATTTGAATACTTAATGTCAGGTTTGAAGGATATTACAATGTTTCCTCACACACCTTCTTTTTAAAGAGACAGAGTTTCTGAGGGCTTTTGGTGTCTCTCAGGGAAGTTGAAATGCATCCTTTGTATGGGAGTCTGTAAAAGGAAGCAAGTGGGAAAAGCTGCCTTTTTTCATAAAAGCAACTAGTTATTTTTCACACTTTGCCCATCATGATATATCATTAATGTAATGAGGTTGGATCTTCTTCACTGAGTGGTGGTAATTTTCCCTCTGGTATCAACTGTAGAGACAGTTCAGCATATTATATATTTCTGTACCCTTTAACATAATACCATGATCGTATTGAAGTAGATGATGAGTTAAAGCTGCAATAATTTATTGCAAGTTCTAGTCAGGCAGTGTGTTTGGGAGGAAATTTTGTGAAATCCTCACAGGAAAAAAATAGATTAATGGAGTAACATTAAACAATGGAATGTCTGATATCATTCAATCATCTATGCTTTAATTAGATGATGATTTCTCAGTTGTGTGTCATCCAAAGAGATATTACCCATATGACCAAAATATAATAACCCAAATGAAAATACTAAAGGACACTTGGGGTACAGTGGTCACCATGAAAAAGGAAAACTTTGCCAACATAGCTAACTCAGCTATTTCCTATTCTAAGAATAGGGAGCATTTCAGCATTTCACAGTACAAGTGTCTGTTGACTGCTGATAAATGCGGACAATCTAATGGTGATCATTGTATGGTGGAAAATAAATGTGAAGTTGCATGTTCTGCTACACAATAAAACTGTGCTGCCATCTCCACCAATGGAGGTTAACCTAATAAAAATAGACTGACAGATTTGTGGTTCTTGTAGAAAGGCATTTATTTTTGACTCCTAAAAGCTCAAACCTCAGTTCTCTAGTAATGATGTTCTTTGATCTTGCTGTGCCACTGGTAGTTTTAAGTCTGATATACAGATATGGCATCTTTAAATATTTGTCTTACTTTTTGTGTAATTTGCTTTGGAACTGTTAGTGCAGTAAATAGGAAATGATACAAACTTACATAGTCATGTATTTTTTATTGTCAGAGATACTGTATATGATATTCTCACAGCAATGCTTAAATCTGAGAGAGTAGGGATTTAACAATGCTGCATTACTAATTTACTACTTTCAAACAGAAAAAAGAAGAGCCCAGAAATGAAAGGTCTCATATACGGCTACATAAAACAGAGCAACAGTATCATGTAGTGGTACTTAATAATGGTACTGGCATTTTGTTAGCATCTCCCTACAAGGAAAAATTGTTCTTAGAAAAGGATATCTACAGTCAAATCTGATTGAAGTCAAAAGAAACATTGGCTGATTTCTTTGAAAGATGCCCGTCTGTTCCTGAATTTGACCGTACACAATACATCCTGCAACATCGAGTCAGATTGTCAAGGCCAGAACCAGGTGCCTATGTTACTTGTATCCTTCTACATCAGTCATACTGTAGGGAGCAGACAATTAATTCTGGAGCAAAATTGAAAGTCAGAGGCAGAGTGTGAAAGAACAGAATGACAATAATAAAGTGCCCCTGCCTCACATTAATCTCCCTCACTTCAGGGCTGTCAGAGGCGGCCTGGCGGTGACTAATGCCAAGCTTTGCATACAGTGGTCACAGACATGAGCAGCATGCTCCCTTTACAGCATCCGCGATTCGCTTTGTTGAGTTTTTGACTCCTGTGGAATCATTGAAAAAACATAGCCACTGGTCATAGGTAGCAGGACCAAGTTCCTTCATCATACACCTATTGATCGATGTGCAGGTTCCCAGGACTTCGCTTAAAAAAATGGAAACCTGACAAATACAGGGAGCTTAAACTAAGTTTTAGAACAGATGAGTTCAGCAGATAAGGGTTAATAAGTTGAGGAAGTGCATATTATGTGCAAGCCCAAGCGCTGAGACAAAATGATCTTGCACCTCTTTAGATGCGCTAATCCATTAACATTGCAAAAGACTTGGATGAACATTTGGGAATTGTGTTCCATTGATTTTATTGTCATCTTTTTGCACAAATAGTAAATAGGCTAACATTTAAGGTACAGTGTAATTATTCTCGAAAAGCAAGACATCAATGTAAAGTTTATTGTTGCAGACCAGACATTTTGACAGGAATACTGTAATGTCCCAGAAGTGTCACTTGGTTACTGAAAAGGTTAAAAATTGGTGCATAGTGTCGGGGAAGAAAAGCAGTAACAACAAACAGCATTCAAGAATCACAAGCACTTCAGTGGGAAAGTGGAAATATGTCATGTAAGAACACACATCTACTGTAGGAGGATCAGTGTACCGAAGAAGAAAGTGAAACATACCTAATGAAAATACTGCTTTCTCTATCAGTGTTTCAAGGCTATCTCTCATTACTTAGATTGCAGAAATAACTTTCATCTCCAATTCCTCCTTTTATTGCATGCAAACCACACACATGCCAATGTGTTGTGCAATTTGATATGGCTGTACTTGAAAATTTTATTTATCTTTTCTGCTAATTGTGGAAGAAAATTCCCCCACAAAATTAACATACTTTCTAGGCTATGTTGCGTCTTCCTTTGTATACAAGTATATCCAGGAGAGAGTATGCTTATTGTATCATTTATAGAATGTTATTTGACCAGGAAAAAAGCATGTATTGTGTTGTATTCGACCAGCAGAGAAACATTCATTAGAATCTGAATTAGACCAGGAAAGAAGCATTCAATAGTTTGCTGTATTAGACCAAGAAAAGTGCATAGATAATATCTGTATGTGTGTGTGTGCGTGTCATGTACAGCTCTGACAATCTTTTTTTAAGCCAGGAGAGAAAAGCACATGTATAGGTTCATGTTGGGCTTGAGTACTACACCATCAGTTTTTCATTGTTTCTTATTTAAACAAATTTGCTCTCATTAATTGTTTGGAAATCTCAACTGGGATTTAAAATACTACTTCCCATTAGATTTCGCAGTTAGTCAGGATGCTTGGCTGAAAATGCAATTGTTTTTCTTTTAAGCAACAAATATACAGAAAGTGCAACATCCTCACTATATAGCATCAGCGGTATTTGAATCTGGGGACTGAAGCACTAGAGCCTTTACTGTTTCAGTAAAAGGAGAAACTCCAGAAGGCTGTAGCCTTCACATGGACTAGCCTTTACAGGAGGGGGCAACACACATTTTACAAGCATGTTACAATAGCATGAAATGAAATAATTTTTTAAAACAGGTAATATGCCACACATTGCAAAGGATGCAAATATAAATACATTTCACAATATATCTGTGCCAGTAGCTTTAGGATCACAGTTAAGTATGAGTCTAACACTGGTTTACCTAAACAGCTAACAGTATCTAGTAGTGATGGCAGTGTGGAGAGAGGTGGGAGTAAACCAAGAATATGTAATTGCTGTCTTGTTTTGCGTATTTCTGTGCAATGCTTCCATCAAGTGGTTGGTCTGCAATGAGGATAAGGTACCTACTGCTACTGCCAGCTAAGTGAAAGCAGTGAAGAGGCATTGGGAAGTGGAGGGGTTGGCGCTAAAAGGTTAGGGTTGTAGTGCTGGCTTTTCAGGCTGTAACTGAGATTTTTGTTTAATAACTGGATTCTTACAACTGAGCCTCAAACAGTTATGTCTTCCTGAGCAATTTTCATTGACTGTTATTGAATATCTTGCAAAAGTTCATTCAGGGAAACCATGTGAACTTAAAATTTAATGCTTTGCCCTGGGACTGACAGGAAACCTTTTTCAGTAGAACCACTTTCAACACCAAATTAATACAGCATTTCTATGGAATATTTTGGCTGATTTTCAGATCAGAGCAGTATATTTAAAGCAAGATTGATACCAGTACATCTGTATTTATGTTTCAAAACAGCATTGTTCAGAAGTTTTGAATAAATCATTGGTGTATAAATCCTGCATCCTCAGTTGACCTAGATGTGGTAGATTTAATTATGTCAATGCTGAGAACTTTTAAGGGCCTGTTTTTTCTTTGCGATTTTATACTCAGGAATCTTTTTAACTGATTGCACAAATGTGAGTCCCCCAACCCTCATCTTCTTTGTTGGTTATGGGTATATATTATGTCTGGCTCTCTTCTTCTTCAAATGTAAGAAATAGAATACAAAGAGAGAGGCTGGAGTTTAGTCTACTATGAGAGAAGTGAAACCTTCATTTAACATCTTCAGTGAAAAACAAAAACCAAACAAGCAAAAGGGAGGGAGGGATAGTTCAGTGGTTTGAGCACTGGCCTGCTAAAGCCAGAATTGTAAGTTCAATCCTTGAGGGGTCCACTTAGGGATCTGGGGCAAATTCAGTACTTGGTCCTGCCAGTGAAGGCAGGGGGCTGGACTCGATGACCGTTCGGGTCCCTTCCAGCTCTAGGAGATAAGTATATCTCCATTTAAAAAAAAAAAAAAAAGCCAAACATCACTATGGGCAGAATTGAAATGGTAATGAAGCTTGCTTTCTGTGTGATGATCTAATAAATAAGCTCTGCTGGACCCAAAGCACTCTCATTTTGGGTCTAACAAGAAGAGCGTTCCTGAATTTCCCAGTGAGGGTGTATCTGCTGCTGTTCTGATGCTTCCGGTGTGTATGCTCTGGATTCCACACCCATGAAATCTGGGGTGAATTCAAGGCACACAGAGTGGTTTCCTGCACCAAGATGAGAGAACACAATTTCATCCTCCAGAATTGGAAAACTAAGAGGTGGTCCAAGAGGTCAACAGATGCTTAATTATCTGAAGGAAGCAAGGAGGACCTGTCTTTGAAAGTCGATTAAGATTATCATTAGGTTTTCTAGGCTTATGTAAGAGAAACTTGTAAGAATTAGAACAAGTGGAGAGCTTCAAAAATGATGTCACATTCAGCACCTTCACTGCAGAGAAGTTAAGAATTGATGTGGAATGAATTGCAATCTCATCCCTGTTTGCAGTGCAATTGGTGGGCAGAAATGGAGAAGTTTACATTGACAGTGCCATGCTGTACCTATCCTATGCACAAATAGAGGTCTTAATTCTCCAGTGCTGTCTATCTGCCATCATTCACATTGTATTCATGTAGGGTGAAATCTTAGTCCAATTGAAATCGACTGGAATTTTTCCATTTTTTTCTGTGGAATCAGAATTTGACCCATAACTTTAAAAAAATGAATGAAAAATACCACAGGTAGAAGGATCCTGTTGACTCTTAAACAAAACATGACAAAATATAGAACAAATCTTGAGAACACATCTGGGAAAGTGTGTTTTCAGTTTTTCTTCAACTATCTTGAAAAGACATTTACTGTTAATGCTACCCACAGTGAAGAAAGTGGAATCATGCATAAGTAAATAGCATGAATCAAATACATAAAGCTAAATAAAGGAAAACTATGGTGACATTAGGACATTACAACACAATATATCAGATTTTCAGCTGGCCTCACACTAACCTGTGATTTTTACCCTCAAAATTGTGGGTGCTGGTGCAGTTGCACATGGAAATCTGAATGACCTTTTGTATGCACAAACGTGAGCCACAGTGCATTACATATGATCTTAAAAAATGTGGTTTCTGATATACTGTCCCTTAAAGAGAGACATAAAAATAAAGGGAAGTTCTCTAAATGTTAGAAATCAACATTCTTGCAAATAAACATAATTTACAATACTGTGTAATTGTATTCATATAGCAAATTCCAGGAACACTTGCCACTTGCAATCACCTGCCTTGAGAACTATTGCTTATGGTGACTATTCTTACACCTTTAACATGTTCAAACTGTCTCTCAATGGCTTTTTCGCATAGACACAATGTTTGAGGTAGTTTGTAGGAAGACAGCTATCCACTTCCATAATGGAGATCTTTTTTCCCCCACAGTACTCTATCTCCTTGTACATTTACTCCAATGACTAGAACACATTTGTATTGGTGTGACTTTAGTATCAATGTGATGTTTGCGATGCATACAACAGAGATTATTTAAATAGTTACACTCTTCATGAGACCACCTTCACCACTTCCCCTGAGCTCCTGTGTTTTCTTTTCTTGGTCACAGAAGATTATAGCCACGGCCAGAACCTATAATCACCTTCTGAACAGAAGGAAAACATCTCTCTGAAAATGGCTGATGTGACACCCCTACCTTGTCCAGAAGCTGAAGGAGTAAAAGACTTTCAGAATAAATTTGGAAATTGAAAATCTTTTTGTAAACTTGGTCTTCACCAGTCTTGAATAAATGGATTTTATTCTTCTTCGGGATGATTTAGAGGCAGCAGTGACCAACTGAGATCCAAATTAGGTTTTCTGCAATTGGAGAGAGAAACTAAGGCCTGGTCTACACTATGACTTTAATTTGGATTTAGCAGCATTAAATAGAATTAACTCTGCACCCGGCCACACAACGAAGCCATTTATTTTGAAATAAAGGGCTCTTAAAATCTATTTCTGTACTCCACCCCGACGAGCGGAGTAGCGCCAAAATCGATATTGTCATTTCGAATTAGGGTTAATGTGCTCACAATTTGATAATATTGGCCTCCGGGAACTGTCCCACAGTGCACCATTGTGACCTCTCTGGACAGCAATCTGAACTCGGATGCACTGGCCAGGAAAAGCCCCACGAACATTTGAATTTCATTTCCAGTTTGCCCAGCGTGGAGAGCACAGGTGACCACAGATAGCTCAGCTCATCAGCACAGGTAACCATGCAGGCCGATAATTGAAAAAGAGCACCAGCATGGACCGTACAGAAGGTACTGGATCTGATCGCTATATGGGGAGAGGATTCAGTGCTAGCAGAACTTCGTTCGAAAAGACGAAATGCCAAAACTTTTGAAAAAATCTCCAAGGGCATGATGGAGAGAGGCCTGCCGCGTGGAAGTCAAGGAGCTCAGACAAGCTTATCAAAAAACAAAGGAGGCAAATGGTCACTCAGGGTCAGAGCCGCGGACATGCCACTTCTACGCCGAGCTGCATACAGTTCTAGGGGGGGCCGCCACCACTACCCCACCTCTGACCGTGGATTCCGAGGTGGGGATAATCTCATCAGCTACACCTGAGGATTCTGCGGATGGGGAAGAGGAGGAGGAGGACGAGCTTGCGGAGAGCACCCAGCACTCCGTTCTCCCCAACAGCCAGGATCATCATCTCAGCCTGACTGAACTACCCTCCCAACCCTCCCAACCCAGTATCCAAGACCACGACCCCATGGAAGGGACCTCAGGTGAGTTTACCTTTTAAAATATAAAACTTGTTTTAAAAGCAAGCGTTTTTTAATGATTACTTTGCCCTGAGGACTTGGGATGCATTCGCGGCCAGTACAGCTACTGGAAAAGTCTGTTAACGTGTCTGGGGATGGAGCGGAAATCCTCCAGGGATATCTCCATGAAGCTCTCCTGGAGGTACTCCAAAAGCCTTGCCACAAGGTTTCTGGGCAGTGCAGCATTATTCCATCCTCCATGGTAGGACACTTGACCACACCATGCTTGCAGCAAGTAATCTGGTATCATTGCATGACAAAGCCTGGCAGCGTGTGGTCCTGGTGTTTGCTGGCATTCAAGCAACATCCGTTCTTTATCTTGCTGTGTAATCCTCAGGAGAGTGATATCGTTCATGGTAACCTGGTTGAAATACAGGAATTTAATTAAGGGGACAGAGATGGCCGTTCCTACTGGGCTGTTTGCCTGTGGCTGAAAAGAAATCCTTCCTTGCAGTTAGCCAAGCGCGGGGGAGGAGGGGGGGAAAATTGGCTCTGAGCTTTTCGCGTTTGGCTAGCAGGGATCTTCCCTGTTACCAGCCACATGGTGGGGGGGAGGGGTACAGCTATCATCCCAGATAATTCATGGCGGGAGGTGGGGGGGGGGCGGGGAGGTTAGTTTGGTTTCTGCAGGGATCTTCCCTGATACCAGCCACGCGGTGGGGGGAGGGATAAAGCCATCATCCCAGAGAATTGGATGGGGGGGGGTTAGTTTGTTTTCTGCTGCTGAAGGTTAACAGGAAAACCGCAGCAGTCAATGGGCTTTGCTTGGTATGTGGGAAAGGAGGGCGCAGAAGCCGAAAGACAATGGCTTACCATGGTCTCATGCAAGCTGAATTCTGTTGCCTGGACCTGCGCCTGTGATCTCTAACACCAAAGCCACAGGCACTCAATATTATGATGGAAAATGCGACCTTGTACTGAAATCACATGTGCTATGTAATGTGAATAGTGTTGTTCACCATGAAAGAGTATAAGCATTGTTCTGTAAAATGTATCATTTTAAAAACTTCTCTCCTTTTTTTCAACCCTCCCTCCAGCAGCTGCAAATTTTTCAAGCCTCCCTCCTCCGTCCTGAAGGCTATCTCAGATAAGGCGGCGGAGAAAGAGGACGCGAGACGAGATGTTCACGGAAATAATGGAATGCACCCGCAATGAAAGAGCTCATTTGAATAAGTGGAAGGACACGGTATCTAAATTTAGGAAAGATGCCAGTGAACGTGAGGTCATGAGGGACGCTTGAGATGAGACGTGGCAGGCTGCAATGCTGGGGCTGCTGCATGATCAAATGGACATGCTCCGGAGTCTGGTGGAGCTTCAGAAATGGCAGCAGGATAACAGACTGCTGCTGCAGCTGCTGTATAACCTCCCTCCCCCCTCACCATGTTCCATATCCTCCTCACTCAGACGTGTAAGAACGTGGGGAGAGGGGAGAAACTCCGTGCACCCTCCCACTCCACCCTAGCCCAACCAAAAGGCTGTCATTATATTGAATTTTTTCAGTGGCCTTTTACTTCCCTCTTATCCTCCTCCCAAACCTCACCCAGATTACCTTGTCGGTTCTCTCCCTATGTTTATAATCAATTAATAAAGAATACATGATTTTTAAATGATAGTGACTTTATTTCCTTTGAAAGCAACCTGGTGGAAGGGGGAGGATGGGTTCCTTACAGAGAATGAGTCAATTAAGGGAGCGGGTTTTCATGAAGGAAAAACAAACAGAAATTTCACACTGTAGCCTGGCCAGTCATGAAACTGGTTTTCAAAGCTTCTCTGATGCACAGCGCTTCCTGGTGTGCTCTTCTAATCGCCCTGGTGTCTGGCTGCGCGTAATCAGCAGCCAGGCAATTTGCCTCAGCCTCCCACTCTGCCATAAAGGTCTCCCCCTTACTTTCACAGAGATTGTGGAGCACACAGCAAGCAGAAATAACAATGGGGATATTGGTTTGGCTGAGGTCTGAGCGAGTCAGTAACGATCGCCAGCAACCTTTTAAACGGCCAAATGCACATTCTACCACCATTCTGCACTTGCTCAGCCTGTAGTTGAACAGCTCCTGACTCCTGTCCAGGCTGCCTGTGTATGGCTTCATGAGCCATGGCATTAAGGGATAGGCTGGGTCCCCAAGAATAACTATTGGCATTTCAACATCCCCAATGGTTATTTTCTGGTCTGGGAAGTAAGTCCATTGCTGCAGCCGTTTAAACAGATTAGTGTTCCTGAAGACACGAGCGCCATGAACTCTTCCCGGCCAGCCCACGTTGATGTTGGTGAAACATCCCTTGTGATCCACAAGTGCTTGCAGCACCATTGAAAAGTACCCCTTGCGGTTTATGTACTGGGTACCCTGGTGCTCTGGTGCCAAGATAGGGATATGGGTTCCATCTATCGCCCCACCACAGTTAGGGAATCCCATTGCAGCAAAGCCGTCCACTATGACCTGCACATTTCCCAGAGTCACTACCTTTCGTAGCAGCACCTCAGTGATTGCTTTGGCTACTTGCATCACAGCAGCCCCCACAGTAGATTTGCCCACTCCAAATTGATTCCCAACTGACCGGTAGTTATCTGGCATTGCAAGCTTCCACAGGGCTATCACCACTCGCTTCTCAACTGTGAGGGCTGCTCTCATCTTGGTATTCTGGCCCTTCAGGGCAGGGGAAAGCAAGTCACAAAGTTCCAAGAAAGTGCCCTTACGCGTGCGAAAGATTTGCAGCCACTGGGAATCGTCCCACACCTGCAACACTATGCGGTCCCACCAGTCTGTGCTTGTTTCCCGGGCCCAGAATCGGCGTTCCACGGCTATAACCTGCCCCATTAACAGCATGATCTCCAAAGCACCGGGTTCCGCGGTTTGATAGAATTCCATGTCCATATCCTCATCACTCTCGCCGCCGCGTTGCTGTAGCCTACTCCTCGCTGCCTAGTTTTGCAGGTTCTGGTTCAGCATAAACTGCACGATAATGCACGATGTGTTTACAATGTTCATGACTGCTGTCTTGAGCTGAGCGGGCTCCATGCTTGCCGTGGTATGGCGTCTGCACTGTTCACCCAGGAAAAAGGTGCGAAACGGTTGTCTGCCATTGCTTCCCTGGAGAGGGGGGAGGATATACCCAGAACCACCGGCGACAATGTTTTTGGCCCCATCAGGCATTGGGATCTCAACCCAGAATTCCAATGGGTGGAGGAGACTGTGGGAACTATGGGATAGCTACCCACAGTGCAGTGCTCCAGAAATCCATTCTAGCCCCGGTACATGGCCACACACCACCGAATTAATGTGCTTAGTGTGGCCGCATACATTCGACTTTATACAATCTGTTTCCAAAATTCGAATTATATAAATTCAGATTAATCCCGTAGTGTAGACCTACCCTAAGGATACAGCAAATACTTTCTCTGAGGAGAGCTGAACCTTCTCATTCCTGAAGGTTCAATAGCTGAGACACTGTGTCCTGCCTGTCACCTCAGTCTTTCTGACTGGCTGTATATAAGCCCTTGGGATGAGTTGAGTAACTTAGATCGATTCCCCCCAGCATAGACCAGGCCTTAGATGGGAGCAAGGTTAGGAGAGTGCTGAGTGTTTTTGAAAATCCAACCCTTGAAGGTTGCTCTCAGGGTATTCTCACCACAGCCTAAGAAGACTTGCTCTTGGATGTAGATAAAGCAGAGAAGGCCTTTTTTATCCAATCAGTTATGAAAGATTTAATTAAATTTGGCAATAACTTGATGCAAAACATCTCTAGAAAGTGGCAATTCTTCAACAAAAAAACTTCAGAAACAGACTCCAATGAGAAACTGCAGAACTGGAATTAATTTCCAAACTGGGCACCATCAAATTAGGCCTGAATAAAGATTGGGAGTGGATGGGTCACTACAAAAACTAAAAGCTAATTTCCCCATGCTAATTCCCCCCTTCTGTTACTCAGACCTTCTCGTCAATTGAAATGGGCCCCCCTAATTACCACTACAAAAGTGTTTTTTCCTCCTGCTTATAATAGCCAACTTTAATTTGCATTGTCTCATTAGAACTGAACCCCCACTTGATAAGGCAACTCCCATCTTTTCATGTACTGTGCATATATATCTTCCTACCTATTTTCCACTCCATGCATCTGATGAAGTGGGGTTTGGCCCACAAAAGCTTATGCCCAAATAAATTTGTTAGTCTCTAAGGTGCCACAAGTACTCCTCATTGTTTTATCGCTACAATATTTGTTCCTGACAGTGATTCCATATGATCTGTAGCTGCTAATTTATTTATTAAAATATCTACATTTAGATATTGAGGAGACCAACTTAATTCCTAAAGTCTAGCTAGCTCCTTAATTGAAACTTTCTCGTTCTTTAAGATAACCAGTTGCATGTTAAATGCTACTGCAAGGATCTTGTCTCATGTCCTCACAAAATGGGTCTGATAGGTTTTTATGTATGGTACCAATTCCAGTGTAGTGGCTATGAGATTTCAGCTGGATTTGACTACATCTAAGGAAAGAGCAAGTCCTGATTTAGTAAGCTCCCCACATAAATAAGGTACAGTAAATTAAAAATGGAGCATTAAGCAAAGGAACACAAAAACATACAGGATCATAATACAGTTTTTCTTTTAAAATCTAGCTCCTTTTGTCTAATAAAGTATTAGAACATTTTGGTGGGAATAATATATTATTTTGTGTATGGTGTGAATTGGAATTTTGATAGACAGAGTAAGCTGCAATCCAATTCTAAACTATAGATTTTCAAGCAGATTGATGCAACAAATTGTTAGCAAATAGCAGTTTGCAATTTGATGCTAATTAGACATAAGGCAAATATGTGCCATGACAAATTAGCAGCAAACCATACTGAAGAGGATTAGCAAGAGCTGGCACAGAGACTGCTCGATTTTGCATACTTTCTTGTCTTAGTCTAGGAAGTCTGAGCCAGTTTTCCTTCTCTGTAAATAGGAAACCAGAGCAGAGATCACAAGCATGCTAGAATGTCTTTAATTGCATATTTGAAATGTTTTAACTCTCTTTTAATCCCATGGAAGTTTTTCTCCATACCACCAGCTTTATTATCTTGGGGGATGAACAAGAACTTTGTGCATTTAATGTTAGAACTAAATGTAATATGAGGTAAGTAACTCATGGGGTATTTACTTATGCAAGTCTGTTGAACTTCTAGATATAAGAAATAAATCCCCATTCTTATTCTAAACACCTTTGCTTAATTTCCTGTCAATCTGAATATTTTTCAGCAGACTTAATTTCATTAACAAATTATTTTTTGTTAGAAAAATCATATTTTCCATTGATGCACACCAGGGACTTGTAGTATTTAGAATCTTGATTAAACTCATCTGGCTATCCAGAAGTGATAATCAATTTGTGTTTACAATCCAGATTGAAGCAGCTAGCCAGTCTTTAACCCAGTTCTTCAGACATATGCCTGAATACAAACTTAACCATGAGCATATATTTAGGTTTGAGAACAAACTACTTTTATATACATAAAGGGGACGATAAAATGAGTGCAATATAATTTCAGAACCAAAGAGAAACATTGAAGGGATCAATTTGTATATATGCATGCAGGTGATGCGAAACAGTATAAGCATAATTTGCGCATGTGGATACAGTGACTTCACATTCATTCACAGTAACTGCTTGCATAAATGATCAGCTAGATTAGTAACTGGATATTTGCACACGCAGTTACCTTGATTGTGCATGCAGTCACAGTAAAAGTGTATGCAAATTATATTAATATAATGTATGCATGCAACTTATTGTAGTTATATCTTAAAGGAAATGCATTACTCTATTTGGGAGGCACATGTCCTCAGTGTTAGAACAGCCAACTATGAGTCAGGACTCCCAGGATCTGTTTTCCAATCTGCCATAGATCTGTCGTGTGATCTTGGGTAAGATATTTCCTCTTTCTGTGTGTCTGTTTCTCTGGCTGTAAAATGTGGATAATACTTTTGCAAAGTGCTTAGCCATTCTGGATGTGTGTGGGTTTGTGGGTGTGCATATGGAGTTGGAATTTTTTGTTTTGAGTTAAAAAGCAGTAGCAAAGAATCAAGTCCAAATTGCAGTAATTTTGTAGCGCACCTGACCTTTCTTATATATAATTAACATCTCTAAGTATTGAATTAAAGACTTAGTCTCTTGAAATTCCATTGACAATTTTGTTAGCATTGAGAATACTAAACAGAAAAAACACTACAAATATCTTTTTGTTAAGATTAAACAGTTTACATTATTTTCTTGAATTGAGAGTCCCAGGTGTAAACCACTATCCATACCATACTCTCAGTTAACATTTGCTGATGACTACTTTGCACATTTAAATTCTAGATATGTAAGATGACATGTTTATACTTCACAGAATCAATGGGTAGATTAGTAATTCTTAAATACTATTCTGCTTTCCAAATCTCAGTTTCTAGACCATACAAAATACTTAATTTATTAGCTGGTTTAAAATTATTACTTGACTAAAAAGATTTTTTTTTTAATTCTCAACATTCTTATGACCATATATGGACCAAAAATTGTACGAAAAAATTCAGAGGGATTAAGACATTATGTGGTTACGTGAACACAAACAGTTCAGTGAGCAAATTAAATAAAGTGGAAAAATAATAGTAAATTAATCACAAAAAAGATATTTAATTTCTCTCCTTAGTCATAAAAAAGAATTCCTCAGACAGTTTTAAAAATGAACTATAACAAATTTTGCTACAAAGCTATCTTTATGTATAAACAACATAATACCCACCAAGGATTTTTTTTTTTAAAGGGAAGGAAGATTACACAGTAACAAACCAACACATCATCAGTGATCTACAACCCATCCTGGACAACAATCCCTCACTTTCACAGGCCTTGGGAGGCAGGCCAGTCCTCGCCCACAGACAACCCGCCAACCTTAAGCATATTCTCACCAGCAACCACACACTGCACCATAGTAACTAACTCAGGAACCAATCCATGCAACAAACCTCAATGCCAACTCTGCCCACATATTTACACCAGCGACACCATCACAGGACCTAACCAGATCAGCCACAACATCATCGGTTCAGTCACCTGCACGTCCACCAATGTTATATATGCCATCATGTGCCAGCAATGCCCCTCTGCTATGTACATCGGCCAGACTGGACAATCCCTACGTAAAAGGATAAATGGACACAAGTCAGATATCAGGAATGGCAATATACAAAAACCTGTAGGAGAACACTTCAACCTCCCTGGACACACAATAGCAGATTTAAAGGTAGCCATCTTACAGCAAAAAAAAAATTCAGGACCAGACTCCAAAGAGAAACTGCTGAACTTCAGTTCATTTGCAAATTTGACACCACCAGCTCAGTATTAAACAAAGACTGTGAATGGCTAGCCAACTACAAAAAGCAGTTTCTCCTTTCTCCTCCCTTGATGTTCACACCTCAACTGCTAGAAGAGGGCCTCATCCTCCCTGATTGAACTAACCTCGTTATCTCTAGACTGATTCTTGCCTCCATATTTATACCTGCCTCTGGAAATTTCCACCATGTGCGTCTGAGGAAGTGGGTATTCACCCACGAAAGCTTATGCTCCAATACGTCTGTTAGTCTATAAGGTGTCACAGGACTCTGTCGCTTTTTACAGTAACAAAAGTTTATTATAAACCATCTGTGTGAAATTCTAAAAACATTGTGTTATACACATTATACATGTTGTTCATTCTATGTGTGTATAGGGCATGGTCCTGCAAGTGACTCGGAGTGGGGCTAGGTTTGGAGTTGAAAAAAAGCCAATATTTGCATGTTATGCTAGAACTACACTGTTATTTTAATGTAACCTTTTTTTCTGCACTCCTCCTCACTACTGTTTTTTTCCTCCACCTGTTGGCATGTCTGAAATTCAGGCCCTGATCCTGCAGTTGGACCCTTATGCCTAGGGCCCTACCAAATTCACGGTCCATTTTGGATTTTAAAAATTGTAAATTACATGATTTCAGCTATTTAAATCTGAAGTTTCACAGTGTTGTAATTGTAGGGGTCCTGACCCAAAAAGAAGTTGTGGGGGGATTGCGAAGTCATTGTATGGGGGATTGCAGTACTGCTACACTTACTTCTGCACTGCTGCTGGCAGTGGTGCTGCCTTCAGAGCTGGACGGCCAGAGAGCAGCGGCTGCTGGCCAGGAGCCGAGCTCTGAAGGCAGAGCCACTGCCAGTAGCAGCACAGAAGTATGAATGGCATGGCTGCCCTCACTTCTGTGCTGCTGGCCTCAGAGCTGGACCCTCGGTCAGTAGTCACCACTCTCCAGCCACCCAGCTCTGAAGGCAGCAGTGCAGAAGTAAGGGTGGCAATACCGTGACCCCCCTAAAGTAACCTTGCGACCCCCCCTTCCACAACTCCCTTTTGGGGCAGGACCCCCAGTTTGAGAAACGATGGTTTCTCCCGTGAAATCTGTATAGTAAAGGGCAAAAGCACACAAGACCAGATTTCATGGGGGAAGACCAGATTTCATGGTCCATGATGCATTTTTCATGGCGGTGAATTTGGTAGGGCACTACTTATGCCTTTGCCAGATTCCATTGAAGTCAGTAGGCCTCCATGTTGGCACAGAGGACTACCTGGGCAGATCAGATTGCAGGACTTCCTATCTAGGGCTTTAAGATGTAAGCTGTCTTCGATAGTGATGGTGTCTTTCTTTGTTTTTTCTGGGAAAGACGTGGGACACTTATGGGCACTACAAACTCATAATAAAAATAATCTTGTTACTCCCCTATACAAGATGTTGCTTTTATTAATATGTAATATGCACATCTTTTTACTTTCAGTGTACTGCCGCCCATTTAATTTCCCCATTCCTTTATGATCTCAATAACATTTTTAATTCTCTTTCTGTTTTCTCCACACAAATGCCTTTATTGATACTGATTTGGTCATGGAAAGATGTTGCTGTTGCTGCAGGCATCAGTACGGCTGATCCCAACAAATAGCATCCGTTACTTCAGCCACTGTATGTGTTGTTCCTCAATTTTCCAAGTTTTCCCTCACCTGATTTGGCTTTTCAGAGGCGCTAGATAGTGCCTGCTACACTAGCTGATCAATGCATTATCACATTATACAGGGACTTCCTCAAGCAAGAGATCCCATTTCCAGACTCACTGCAGCAGCACTCAGTACTAGAAACCAATTCCAGTTTTCTTAAAGGAGTTAGGAATTTATATTTTTTCCTAGTCCTTATTTCAACAGGAAATACTTTGCTAAGGTGTACTTACCTTATTTCTCAGGCAACAACCTTCTTTAAAATCTAGAAGGGATGTTTTGCCATAGCTAAGAACACCAGGACTCTGCTCTCTGTGAAGGCAGCAATGTTGAGTTCTTGGTGAAATGGGAATTTGAACGTATGGAAGGAGTGTGATAACCTGTCAGTTGGTAAATTTGGGCTAAGAGTACAATTAGTTGAAAGGGACAGAGTTAAGCAGCTTAGGGTCAAAAGTTCTCTTTAAATGGTTATAATTGTTAAAGGGAATCAAATTCAATCCAAGGGTCAAATTCTGTGTCTTCCCCTGTAAAAGGTCGAGTGAGGCTGTATCAAAAATGTTCTGCCCTTATTCTGGTTCCAAAGAGAGCCCACTCCTCAAACCTTCAATAAGAGCATTTCCGAGGAAGTGCCTGACTGCCTTTTACATGTTGACATACAGATACTCTCAACTGTTGCCCCTATATAGTTTATTCTTACCCCGCTGGCTGCTTAAAGCAAGAATACAAACATGTTAACATCCACCCCCTCTACTTGACCAGACTGGCAGGGGATAGGTCCTGGTGAGCCTGGCTATGGACATTGTCACTTGTCCCTGCAGCCTAATGGGGTCTTTCAAAACCTATTACCTGGGCATCCCCCAGCCTTGGGGCTTTTAAGGTTCTTCCTTTAGTGAATGCACATTCGACACCCAACCTGCAATCCCAACCCTCCCCCCCCATCTGGTTATGTCCATTGCTGCAATTGAGTTATGGATTATGCAAGGTTTACAGGTCTGCTCTTCCAGTAACCTAGTCGGGTTGGAAAGGACATTTTCTTAATGGCAAATTGACTGTTTTTCAGTCCACAAAATATCTAGAAGACTTAGCAAATGAGATGTGGTTGGTTGTTTTCATGTGTGTACGTCCCAACGTTTGTAGGTTGCAGTGTGGGTTCTTTATATTTTTATGGATTGTAATTCCAAGATTGTGCCCAGATGGTGATTGGCCTGCACCTGTTGTTTAATACAGGGTAGGAGTCAATGTCTTTGCACAGTGTGCGCCTTTCATCTGTGCCATTAAGCTTCAGACGCGAAGGCAGGAGGAATTTGGATGTTTGATGCCAAATATCTGGGTTGGTTGTATGGAGAGCCCCATCTTAAGTTATGGGCTTAGCTTGCATGCTACCCATTACCTGCAGGGTAGTAGTTTGGGTAAGGGAACTGGTTATTTTCATTTGCCTTCATGTTAATTCATTTGTAAAAATAGCAGACTTCCACACATCACGTTAACCATATCCTGCAGTGTTTGTCCATTCTGTGTTTGCAGTGTATCTATGGACTTGTCTGTGGGGCAATTCAGCCACTTTATCTGTACTGGCTAGAATTTTGTGTTTCAGTACTTTAAAGAAAGTCTTTTTTTCCTGGAAAATGTCTGTCTGTCTGTCTGTCTAATTTTTGCTGGAATCTTTCTTTCTTTCTTTCTTTCTTACAAAAAACATAGACCTCTACTTTTTAAAAAATATAATGAAAGCAGTATGTAATGCTTTTGTGCATTTCTGTTGGCTGTCTCAGCAACAGTTAATCAATAATGTTAGAGTAAATACATTCTTGGTGTATGTCCATTGATTTATATGGAGTTACACCACAGATGAATTTTATCCAACTCTGTTAACTTTATTTAGATCAGGGAATGAATTTGGCCCATTCTTCCCAGGAAAACATGTATGTTCACTGAGGACATCATTAATAATAACACTGCTCAGAAAAACGCAAAGGACCAGATTTTTAAAATCAGTCTCTAAGTATTGCAAGCAAGTTTTGTATATTCAGAACAGGTAACATGCATGCATACTGGCATTTGAATGAGCAAGTTGTGAGTACTTAGACATGTACCTAAATTATTTGTAAGCCATTTGTTATCCAAACTTGGATGGAGAGTGTTGGAAGCCAAAATGAGGACAGCTAAAGATTTGGTTCCAAGCCTCCTATGTGTATTTGTTGCATGAGCTACAAAAGGACCAGGGAAGGGAGGTCAGAAAAGTGATTTATTTTCCAAAGTATATACTGTTTAAGAGTGATACTGGACAGTGTCCATTACCAGATTACACTATCAGTAGTTTTAGTATTATAAATACTAAGATATTGTACTAGTCTGATATTTTCTCCAGTCTTTGTTAAATATTTCAATGTCGAGAATGCCCACATAATCATCAAATTTTATTGTCTTTCTCTGCATATCCAGAATTCATCAATAGATAAAAACAAAAAAGAGAAATCTTTAAAAAATAAAACAAAAAATTTATCTTGTGGTAATTTATAGTTGCTTCCTTTTATCTATTTAAGATGCTTGAGTTCACTTTGTTAGCAAATTTTTCTTGACAAGTACACCTATTTATTATTACTAAGCATCCTTCTTAGGAATGTCTGAAATGTCACATCTATTGTTTTAAATAAGATCATAAAGTTAATTTTTAACCACACAAGTGATACACTAACAATAGTGGAAACAAAACATAATTAATAGTTTTATGTCATTCATCAAAACCATTTTATTTGCTGTCAGCATCTGCCAAATGGAAAAATGTTTTGACTTAAATTAAACATTTTCAATAAATTAAACCATCTATTGTTGGAAATATAGAACATATGTACTTCTATATAGTGTGTGTATG
The DNA here is from genome assembly GCF_011386835.1 of Chrysemys picta bellii. Classification (NCBI taxonomy): domain Eukaryota; kingdom Metazoa; phylum Chordata; order Testudines; family Emydidae; genus Chrysemys; species Chrysemys picta. Next base: position 23,964,883 of record NC_088804.1, on the reverse strand, counting down.
AATTTATATATACACACTGTATTTAAATCCCTCATTTGGGAGAAATGAAATACATATCTGTTTGCATTGTATATATGACAGAAATTGTAACATCATAACCATGGATAACCCCAATACATTAGTTCTAGGGCTTGTGTTAAAAAAAATTTTTTTCTCTCTCTTCCTGTATGAGTTTTTGTGTTCATTTTTATTATTAAACTCAAATGTATTTAACTGCAAAACCTTTTTAAAATAATTGTATCTATATTTCATTAAGTGTATCTCCTATTGCCCCCCTTTGGCTGTCTCTGAGGTTGACATTGTCCCAGGCGCAGACTAGTGTAGTCTTAGATTTTTGGCACAGCTCATTTTAAACGTACGGAGACATGCATGGTTCTGTGCTGAGTGGAACATTGCCCATGACAGTTAGCCATTGGGTATGGCTACCAGTTGTATCAAAATTAAAACCTGGTTAATGAGGGACCTCAGCAGTTTGAAATAATACATTTAACAAAGTGGAGCAAAAATAATATACATTGCCTTTTTAGGACTCTGTTCAGCAACGTATGTAAACACTTGCTTAACTTCAAACATATGTTTAGGTCCTTTGATTTGAAGTTAAGCACAAATTAATTTAAGTGCTTCGCTAAACTGGAGTCCTAAAGAAATGGAAGGGGCCATCAAAGCTGGATAAGAACACAGGAAGAGCCATACCAAATCACAACAGTGGTTCACCTGAAGAAACAGAGGTTCCATTCATTCATCAGATGTGCACCTTAGACATCTAGAATAAAGTCTTGATGGGAAACACTTGATGGATGAAATACTTTGCTGTCGTGAAATTAGCTGGTCTTCTCATGTTCTTTATTTATAAACTGTTATATATTCTTGCACAGAATGATTTGGCTTCGAAGAGGGCAAGCCAGGGACTGGTTGATTTTCAAGCAAATGAAGAATATTTGAGGACTAGGACAATATTAATGATATGTTATGCTACAGTTAGTAAACTTTTCCATTTCAAAAGCTTATGGAGTAATTCTATTGAGTTTTGGAATATTATTAAGTCTTTGGAAAAGAAAACTTCAGCTCATTTGCCAACAATGATTAATTCTAACATTAATGATCTGATAAGCAACAGATGGTAGAGACTTGTTGTAGAGGCAAGTTATATACAGTACTATGTGATTATGCTTTAAACAGGACTATAAATTACAAACATATCTTAAGCTTTCTTTTAAAATGAAGAACCTGAGTGAATTCTCAAGCTGTGAATTCCACCTTTTTTCCATGGCCTATTTCTGAAACAGAAGCTTTTCACGAACTTGTCAGTTTAGATTAAGAAAAGTCCTATGGGTGCTCCTGGAAATGAAAGATTAGTAAGCCTTACTTCAGGACCTGCTAACTCCTTGACACAGTAATTACAAAAAAACCTAGATGAACATATATTTGATAAGATTACACCAGCAAGGACTCCACAAAGGTAAATCACACTTCTCCAATCTACTAGAATTCTTTGTTTACCAACAAAATAGCAGATAAAGCAAAACATGTTAATATAATTTATTTGCCTTTCATAAAGCTTTAGACAAAGTACCTCGTAAAGGGTATTTAAAGAATCTAAATAGTGAGCAGCAAAAGTTTGGTCATGGATTAGAAATAGGATAAAGGGAATAAATGATCAATTTTCAACATGGCAAAAAGGTTAACAGTAGGTTCCCAAAGGATGGATTCTAGCAATGGTGTTTAATATATTTATGTTTTCATGAAGTGGCAAATTTGTAGATGACAAAATAATTTAGCTTAGTCAAGCCTAAAGGAGTCTGTGAGGCATTCCACAGGGGCCTAACAAAGTTAGGCAACACAATGGCAAATAAAATTTAGGTTTTTTTAGATGCATGGTAATGCACATCGGATAGAATTATTTGCACTATTCATAAACATTGATTGAGTTGTAAATGAGCTATACCCATTGAGGGAAAAGACCTGGGGTGAAATCTTGGCTCCACTAACATCAGTGGGAGTTTTGCCATTTATTTCAGTGGGGCCAAGATTACACCCCTAATCAAAGTCCATTTTCCCAGGTCATTTAAAAATACCTGTTAATCAAAATATTTTATAATTTTTGGTATTATAAGTAGTGGCAAACTTAGCCTATAAAGCAATGAGAGCTTGATCAAAGACCACACACACACACACACACACACACATTGCAATTTTACTACTGAAGCTCAGGAGATGTATTCATGTTCTGTTTCAGCTCTTTAGGTAAAACAACTTCTGATTTGGTATTTCAAGCAATGAATTGCCTAAATAATTCTGTGGCATCTCAGTTGCAAGAAGTTGGTTCATAACATCCTACCACTGTCAATGAGCATTTTTTTCTTTTTTTTTGCAACTTGAATTTTTTTAGAAGTCATTTTTATGCTACAGTACAGTTTCCTACACAAAACAGTAGAAACAGCTTACTAGCCAGAAATGCTTAATGATTAGGGTGGTGCACAACTGAAGCATTATCAGTGAACTAGCTCACTTACTGATTTGTTGCCAGGTAGCGAGCCAATTAGCAGTGCTGGTTATTATTTACATTTCATGCTATATATCACTAAAATTGTGTTGTTGATTTATCATTTATACTGTTGTATTGTCAGCATAATTTATTCAGATCATGCTGAGAAACCTGGAGAATTAAGTAATAAAGAGAATGGCATGGAATATGTCTGTAGTCAGAAATATTTACTTGGTTTTTAATGAGAATGCAATGTTAAGGTAAATCATAGATTACTTGGCTATTAAATTGTTTTGGAAGCAAACCTGTTAAAAAGTTTATGCCTTATAGTTTCTGTAAGAAAGTGGTTTGCTTTATTTCTAATTTGATTTTTCTGTTAAATAAATTGCTTTTATATTCATTGGCTTAAAGACTAAAATCATACAAACCCAAATGACTAGTAGATTACAACAAAGGCAATGGAAGTTAATATTGTATTTGAGGTTTCCAGTGTGCATTATTTATTAGAAGGCCTTTTCTTCTCTATTCTCTTGCTATGTATCTTCCTAATGGAAATCAGACTTGGTTAATTGTCTTTTTGGACTTAGAGATTTTCTGTGGCCCATTCTGAAAGTATAATATATATGGGTTATACAAATGGGGGGCAAACCTCTGAAATCTACAGGATGTCAATACTAACTATGTTTAAGGGCTCTCAAAACATGAATAAAATTGAATGACGTGTTCCATATTACAAAATGGGATGTGAACTTATTTTTGTTTTTTGTGGGTTTTAGAGTCAAAATGAAATTACTTTAAAGTATGTTGATGCTACATACAAAGCATGCTCGCTGTCTTCTGATCTTGTACTGGGTTATATACAAATTATACACACATAATATCTAATCAAATTCTCTGTGTGTGTCAGCTTTTTCTCCAAATCCCAAACTTTGACCCAGGAGATACTTCTCCTACACAGGATATGCTCTGCTAACTAGCAAAGGACTACTGTATGTGTGTTTTGTGAGCTTTGACTTTTTTTTTTTTTTGGAGAGGTACAGAACTTTTCTAGCCCCATTGTATCCCCCTGATGTGATATCCCATTGCCTAATAATCTCCCACCTTGCCCTACTGAAATCTTTTTGACTTTCTGGTGGACTGGAAATTTGTCCAGTGTTGTTCTTCTAGTCAATAATCCTTGCTTGGAAATGTACTGTACCGTATGGAAAAATCCTGGAAAAAATGTTCATGGTTCAGAGATAATGGAATTTCTTTAGAAGTTTGTGAAAACTATCTTTCTCTAGCACCAAGAATTCAGTATTAAGTGAAAAAAGTTTGTTGTTTTTCATGGATCCATCAAAAATACTTTTTTATTTTTTTTTGGCCACTTTTGCCAGTGGTGCTTATTTCCCCCCCACATTGCTCTAATATAAATGTAGAAACAAATAAAACACATTTCCTTTAGTCTATCAAAATGTGGTGATCTTCTGAAAGTGACCTTTTATTTAAACAGCCTTATTGACTCCCACGCTTGAATTTCCTGCCAGCTTCATGGCACATCCTCAATTTTTGGAAGCCTCGCTCTTCATTGTAGCCCTCGTGGGCACATTCAGACCTGAGATGGAGAATGAGCCTACCAGGCAAATAGCAATAAGCCTTGAGCGGCTGTCTCACCAGTTGTCTAGTTTAGGTCCTAGTTCAGCAAAGCACTTAGGAATGTGCTTAATCTTAAGCGTGTGCCTAAATCCCATCAGGTGTTCAGTCTGCTCCGGTTTACAAAAATCAGGTGAAAACACTGTTTTCATAATACTGAATGGGGTGGCTGCTGAAAGTAGGAACAATCTTGGTTTTCGGAGACACACGGTAATCTTATTTATTGATTTTAAAAATAACGGAGACTCTTGTTCTTTCATATGAATGTAGAATGGGGTATGACCATTGAGAATAATTTTTTGGTGGTGAAAGGGTTGAAGAGGCATTTGTCTTTTTGTTGGTGGGTGCAATATGTTTAGCAGACCTGGCAAAAAATGCTAAGTTCAACCTTGTATCTGTAGAGTGGAAAAGTGTGTGTGTGGAGGAAATACAAAGACACCTGGACTGGTCTTTATGCTAGAGCTTGATATGAAGAAAGAGGGACTCATGCTTTCTTGGCCAGCATGTAACCTTAAAGTGTGACACTTCCTGGTGAATAGGGCTAATGTAATAATCTCCTGGGCAGAAATCAAGGCTGTGCTCTGACTTTTATGTTATACATTGAGTTAGGTGTTACACTAGAGTGCAGGGAGTGTGATAACATGAATTATCTGGATACTACAATAGAACCATGTTAATTTACACTAGTCACTAGGAGACCTATTGTGAATAATTGAATTTTATGAAGTGAAGAAACACAATTTGCAAAACACCACCACCACAAATCACAAGACTAATGCATCACAAAATGTACCTTGTTCATTTATTTTGACAACTGTAGTTTAGTTTAAATTTTATTTCTTCATGATGTACATTTAGTACATTTCATGTAATATATTTTGTAAAAATAATCAACTCTAACTAATATGAGACCTCATTATAACACGTTGTAATATAAATGATTGCTGAGAAGTGTGGGAAAACACCATATTTTGTGTAATATCATAAAGTGTATGAATTAGCAAGGAGTGGATTAGTGAGGTTGTATTGTGCTCAATACAAAGACAACTGGAATGCTCAATTGTGGGTTTTTGTGTTTCACCAATATACTAGCAGCAAATACCTAGTACGAAAATTTCAAGAGGGCAGGGGGTTAGCCACTTTTCACATTGCTGCTTTGCATGTCTCCGAACAGCAGAAACAGAATGATGGGCCATGGAGAGATTTGGCCTTTATCCCTCTTGTGAGGAAAAAAAGATCATCCAGCTTGCTTTTGGCTATGTTATTTGAGAATCATCAGATCTTTTCCCAATTGAATGATAAATGTCATATTCTCATATAACCCATCCCTTCACATATTCTCTTTCACTGTAACTGCATGCATTTGTCCATAGCTGCTAAAGTGTTTTGCAATTGCTAAAGAGAATGGAGTTGCTGAGAATATCATAAAAAGTGCAGAATTTTATGTCAGAAAGCTGATAAGGTCTCTCTTCTAATATTCTTTATTACAAACTTTTTTGTGTATTGCTTTGTGGCAAGCCAATCCCCTAAGGCTGGTGAAAACTATACTACATCATCTCCCATCGTTTGGCATCTTTTCTTATGGCTTCTAATGGCCTATGTTCCACTTTTTACCCTTCACCAAACAGTATGGGAATTTCATTAACAATATTAACAGACTTTCTGTGCTACTCTCATCAACAACTCTCTAACTCGATTTGCCCCCAATTCCTCCAGCTGCAAGGAAGCTTTAAAAGACATCTTGTAGAGCTGAATGGAAGCCTCATTATTTGACAGGGTCCCTCTATACAGCTGAAGTAATCTTGGACATTTATAACCTCTTGGGTGGTGCTTCAGTAATGTTTGATGTGCTACTGGACAGCTGTTGTGGCTATTTGAATCCCAGTCTCTCTTTTATACTGCACTCATCTCAATGGGTCAACCCAAATAAATTGCTAACAGCAATGTGATGACTTAAGTTTAAGTATAGAAAGTGTTTTAAACTTAGTAGCAGCAGAAGCCAGTTTTACTGTGGCTTTATCTTGCAGTATATAGATGGGTAAGCCCTATTATGTGCTAGACCCTATACTTAACTTTACCTGCTGCTGTATTACAGGATGCCTTAAGCCTACACATTCTCACAGGTATTGCTCCTCCTGATATAGCTGAATCGACTCCTCACTGGAGTTGGCAGGTCTAGAGATGGGATGATCAAGTGGGGCTACATCACTGGCCCCAATACCAGAGAACCTCCAAGTATGAAGCATCTGCAGCAATACCAGCTGCTTGAATGCGAATGGTTTTCCGGTGATCTGGCAGAGTGCAAATGATCAGAGCAATCGCATGTGCATGGATGCATTGGGAAGCAGTATGAGAGCACGTCAAGAAGAAGCTGTATGGGCAGATCTTTTGCAACCAAACACTGTTCACCTTTCAGTTTCCCCATATTAAAAATTGACTTCATACAGTACTTAGTTATTAGCTTTGCACCACCTAGCTCACCAATACCACCCGTGTAAGAACAAGGGAAGTGTGAGGAAACAGCCAGTTCCTGTCCAATCCTTCATACTTTTTTTGTCTCACTTTTGAAACTCTGGATTCCTGTTTCTGTCCTCCTGACAGGTAGCTTATAAACTTGCCTGATCTGCTGCAGGATATGAACGTGAAATATAGTCAAGCAGAAGCGCACATTGAATTAAACTGATAACTAGTGGCGTATCCAGCATGGGATAGTTGGGTGGGCCCCGACGTTGGATAGGTGGGCAATTTTGGGGGACTGGAAGGGCAGGAGAGATGGGGGGCCCACCTCCCCCCACTCCCTACAGCCGGCCTTGCGGGAGACGATGGATGGACCCTCTGGCCAAGGGCTCCCCGGGATCCTGGCTGTGCACCCAGCTCTGAGAGGAGATGCTGCTCTCCAACATGCACGGCTCCTGGCTTCCTTCCAGGTCCCATCGCCCCACACTAGCCAGGCGGCAGGCCTATCTTTTTTTTAAGATCTCCTCTACCGCTGCCAGCTGCCCGCTCACTTGCCCTCCTCCCAGTGGCAGATTAACCACTAAGTCAACCTGGGGCACCAGAAAAATGGGTAGTCCCACACCCTCACCTGCTCCGCCTGCCCGGTGCTCCTGCTTGGGAGCGGGGTGGGAGCGTGGGGCTGGGTCCACTTTTCCCATCCCACTGGCACTCCAGCCTAGGAGCGGGGTTGGGGTGCGGGGGCTTACCCCACTTTGCACAGCCGGTGCGGAGACTTTCTCTGCTTCGCCCGCCTGGCCCTGGCAGGAATGCCAGATGGGTGGAGCGGAGCAAGCACTTGTGTTCCGACCCCGCTCCCAGGCTGGACCGCCAGGTGGGTGGAGCGGGGCAAGTTCTGGGGCCAGAGCAGAGCCGGGCTGGGGAGTTGGCCTGGATACTAAGTGGGTGGCCACAGCCCACCCGTGGCTACACCCCTGCCTCTTTCCACCCCTTCCCCTGAGTGTGCCCCATCCCCAATCCTCCCCCTTCCTCTCAGCGCCTCCTCCACGCTGTTCAACAGCTGTTCCGCAGTGTGTGGGAGGGAGGAGAAGGAGTGGAAAAGCAAGGCTGGCGGCCCTGGACCTTACTTGCAGACCCCCTGGAATACCCCCATGGACCACCAGGGGTCCGCGGACCCCAGTTTGAGAAACACTGCATTAAGGTATTGTTGGCTCTGTTATCTTGGATTCCATGCTCTCTTCTCAACTCTCACTGGGTCAGGTACTGTGAATACTTCACACCTATATTCTCTCCATAAGAGCTGTTCTTATCTATGGTATGATGAGCTGCCAACAAAGCGATTGTAAAAGTCTGTAATTAGTGCAATTAGCTGTTTACACGCTAGCCTCTAATGAATCCAGAGGAGTTTGTTATCGACGATTGAGTAAATAATCCACAGTTAAAAAGTCAATGATCCACAAACTAAAAATTAGGAAAGAAAAGAACTCTGTAAAGGTGTCATTGCATAACAGTCCATTATAATGCCAAGGAAATTGTTGTGGACTATCAAGGAAATAATTATATGTTAGATCAAGTATGGGCAGATCTGTGTCCACTTGCCTACTGCTCTAGCAGCACAAAGCCGTTGAAAAAGTCCACAGTATAGAAGAATTCCTGCCAGGCATAATGTCAGCATGGCTGGCTCTGTTCCACCTGCTCCTGGCCCCCTTTTCATCTAGTGTACAGCGCGTACTGGAGCAGGCCAAACACATGGCTGAGTGTGATGCCATAACTTGGAAATTACACTGGGGCTGAACTGGTCCAAGGCTGCCTCCAGACCCGTGTGTGCATATGAGGATTTTTATTGTTTATACGCGTGACTTTCAGCCACTCTTCTGCTCTATTCAGGTCCTGCACAGATCACAGCTCCACCAGATCCCAGGATCTGGCTCAATGATTCTCTCATCTCAGCTCTTGCACATTCACTCTTTTTAAAAATGGATGTTAGAATAGCGGCCCTGGCCTTTCCTGCTTGTTGTTACCGTCTTGATCTCATTGAGAGCCAAATTTTCAAAATCAAGAGGCCATTGTTGGTGTGCAAAATTGCTTATACAAAAATGCACTAACAGTTGCATGGATGTAGCATGTGCAAATGGTGCCAAACCCGCATTTTTCATCTCTACCCGCCCAATTTGCATGCACAAGTACAATAATTCTAGATGAAGCTGTTGGTGTATTTTTTGCACATAGTCCTTAGGCCTCCATTTTGGAAAATATATCCCTTAACGTAGGCTGATGCACTACTCCTGACTTATAAGTTTATGGTGCCTTTATGTGTTTACTTCATTTATTTCTTATATGAGACAGCACAACAACATGAGTAAGGAGGGTATACTTGTGGCTAAATATCGGTGATGTTTATTATTTTGTGTCACGACTACCTTACAATTTATTAATGATTTTTTGCCTATAATTAATGTTGCATTTCAGCATTTTAATAGTCAGCATAATTCATTGTATTTTAATGTGACACTCAGAAAAATAAGTGGTCCCCCCAATCTGTGAACAAGTACTTACAGCTATAGAGCTTGGTCACTATTTGATTGATTGATTAATTCCTGGGGTTGTTAGGCCCAACTTTCAGCTTTTATACTAACAGGTAAATTAGCTTTTCCCACACAAATTCTATCAGATGATTTTTCTAACAGGACAACAATATGCTCATGCTGGCTTTAGAGGTGTGCACCCAAAATAGGGGTTGCCACTGGGAATCTACATGAATGATTAGACTTTTTTTTTTCTTTTTCTTTTTTTTGTGGGTTGTTCATTTATATCAACCCGTATCCTTTTATCTGGATAATTCAGCTTCCTGTTTGACTTCTGCATGCAAAAAAGAGCGAGAGACTGCAATTGAGGATTAAATGAGTTTTACATGGTGGCTTCATGAAATATGGACTTTGCATCATTTTGGGGTTTAAGTCATTCTCAGCATACTATTCATTCTCTCTCTCTCTCTCTCTTTTTTTTTTAATATAAGGCATCAATGATCATTGAACATATCCATGCTGGAGGAAAGTACAGCATGGGGGGAGGGATAGCTCAGTGGTTTGAGCATTGGCCTGCTAAACCCAGGGTTGTGAGTTCAATCCTTGAGGGGGCCACTTGGGGATCTGGGGCAAAATCAGTACTTGGTCCTGCTAGCGAAGGCAGCAGGCTGGACTCAATGACCTTTCAAGGTCCCTTCCAGTTCTAGGAGATGGGTTATCTCCATTGCCATGCAGGTGTGCTGCAGAAAGTGCAGTATATTGGAGTACTACGGTTATTTTCACATCTTTCTCGTAAGCACACAAGTGTGGAAGAAGTCCATGGAATAAAAGTTTATTTTACAAATTTTTGACTTTTTCTTGTTTGTACTAAGACTATAAAACCTGTTTCAGAAAGACAGATAGTTTAGTTTTTGTAGTTTTCTGTCTTACTTTTTTCCTGAAAGATACTTTATCTTCACATTTCTTAAAGGTGTGACAGCTTTCAAATGCATTGTTGTCTGAATTGTTGATTAAACAAAATGGTGCTGATTGCAGCAGGGTGGCTAACTGTGGACAGGAGTAGCTACTGCAACCCGTTCACTAAGAAGTCATTTATCAAAGTTTTATCTGATTTCAGAGGCATTGGATTTATCAGTCACAGTTTATAAATGGCATGTCATCAGGATCAAACTGAAAGGATACCTCACTCGAGTGCTGTTGTAAAGCAACTGTAAACATTCTCTGCAGATGTACATGTGTCCTTGCACTAGAAGGTATTTTATGCAGCAAATAATTCAAACTACTTTTAATGTTTATTCATTTTTAGATTTTTGGGGGGGAAGGGTTTGTTTATTTCTAATAAATAGCAAAATTTTAAAAGCGCACACAGCTGTAAGTAAAGATCAACCATACCGTATCAGTACAAGGTTCTATTTACAAGGCCCCAGTTCTTGCTAGTACATTTACCGGAAAGCAGGATAGGAACTGTGATTTGCTGTTGCAGTCCCTTGTAAAGTAGAAAGGAGGCAGGAGAGAGACCGTGAAAAGTTGAGATAAGTTTGTTTTAAAAGTGTTGAATAGAAGTATGAAGCAAACTTAACAAATAGCACAAACATTAGTCACATGACTTAATGGGCTATTGAAGGTTCTTTGATTCTATTCTAGGTAGGTTCTATATCACGCTCATCATAGAATCTAACTTTGGATGTCCTAGGGTTCATCTTCTTCTCAAATTGACAGCACTTTTCCTATAATATTTCCAGGCCATTCCCATTTGTCATGACTAAAAACATTCTAAGCAGAGCCAAAGATAACGACAAGCTAAATAGTACTACAAAAATATACTGCTGAAGAATTGGTACATAGACTTATAGTAGTTAGAGAAGGAAAAAACTTATGAGAGCTTCGAGTTCATCCCCATAAAGGAAAGCTAAAATCACACTAGATATTTAACTGATACTTCACTTGATCTCCGAAATAAACCTGTTGGATAATTGAACCCCTCAGAGTCTTGGATTTGACTTTTTGGATGATGAAACCATTTGAGATTCAAATACAATGCTGAGGAAGTTTTATTAAACTTATAAAAATCCATTTGAATCTAAATTAACCTTGGTTGTTCTTTAACTAGTCTAACAAAGAAAGTGCTAAAACCCCAGTAAAACAGACATTCTGCCAACTAATCTGAATTCCAGGACTTTTTTTTACCCAATCTTTAAGTTGCAAAATTAAAAAGCAAATTGTTTATTAAGGGGAGGAAAACTGCCAGACACCCTTTGAAAACAGATACAACATCTTTAAGCGATTACGAGTAAATCTTATTGTCTGTGGAAATGACTTCTGCACAGTTATTTCTTTTATTGCTGTGCTGAATGTAAAGCATTACTCAGTTTAATAAATCCTACTGTATCTCTCACTCTGTGTAGGCTGATATAAATATCTCCAGTTATGTCCTATTACCACCTTTGTACAGCTAATGTTAGGTCTTGATGACTGGTGGCTGATAAATGCAAAACCTCATTTGGTTTGTGAGTGATTGAGCGCTAACACTGTTTAGATTTCTTAATATACTTGTATTAGCATGAATAAGTAATGAGTATGCCAGGCTTTTTTGAATATTTGATTGTATCTTTATAATGGATTTGTGTCTCTCTCTTTGTGCTAATGTCATTGTAACTTTGTTGGTGTCATAACTCCAAACCTTTGCAATCGATCTTTATCAGCGCATTTTAAGTCAATTACCCTCTCATGGCCAAATTACTGTGTCATAATACTTTTCTTATAAAAGAATTCTGCTTATTGCATTTAGGATACAAATAGGTACTAATTCTACCTGTGGTATATTTCTCACTCATGAAGTTCATTGTGTTTTGTATTAGTATATTGCTCTGTGATCTTGCTGTACTCTCTTCTAACAGCATATTGCTAAAAAAGCTAGAAGACCTGTATATATGTATAAATTCCAGCCTCTCTTAACTTGCACTATTTATTAATAGAAGACATGGTGTCTGATTATCAAACCATGTGGCCCAGGACTTTGACTTTTGAAAATTTGGACTATAATGTCCAAAATCTAATGAAAATTATCCATCATTTTGGAGACGGGTAAGTACTAAAGGCCTTTGTCAAAGGCCTTGGAGGCCTCTGGTACCCCAAAAATGAATATGCACTAGATTTTGTCTCATCAGCCTTCACCACAACTAGTCTTGACACATTCAGAAGAAAATTAAAGGCGTGGAGGAAAGGAACAGGAGATGAAAGGTGAGCACTTCACTGGATTAGCAACTTTCTAATGAATCTCAAATCTATTCTGTTTTTCCCATTTAAAAAAATCTGGACAGGAAAATAGACTAATAAAGTTAGCATATAATTAGGTATACTTTGGGCCTGTACTGTGCTGCTTTCTTTATGTAAAATAAACCTCCATTTTAAGATGCAAAATCCATGCTTTTCCAGTCCTGGGACACTCTTGAGGAGAAACGTCCTGTCATGAAAAGCTGTGTTGGTAGACGTGCTATGATTTCAGGCCCTGACAGACCTAAAATACATTTAGGATATAAGGCAGGCTTTGAACCCTGGGCTCTAGAGGGGCACAGCTGTAACCAACTATGCAGGGCTGGATTGTGGACTTTATTTCCAAATAAGCTAATAACAATATAACGTACATTTCAACAGCCCAAACTTGCTTTCTAAATTTGGCTGTGCCTTGGGTTCTTAAATGAGTAAACAGTACAGGATGAAATTAATGAGCCCCACTTGCTACAATAAGTCAGCAGGCATCTAGCAAGAGGTCCCTATGGGGTTAAAACACCTGTTAGCAGGGTGTGTCAAGAAAAGAAACCAGCCAAACTGTTATAGAAGGCTGCAATCAAAAAACATTCAGTGAAAACATCCTCCCTAGGCTTCTTAGTGACAAATGCACCAATTCAGACTTTCCCGCACATTTATAACAACCCCTCTCCCCTTGTTTTTCTAAGGGTTCCTACATTCTGAGGGGCCCTACAGCTTCCTTCTGACTTGCCTGCAGCCTTCAGTCATGCATCATTTTCTTATTCACCCCACACACACTCATGTCTTTTACTCAGACTCACTCCCTGTGGATTCCTTTCATGTGTACCTAACCCGCCTCCTCCCACCCCCGCCCCGCCTTAAGACATGTGGAGTGCGTTCTATGCATGGGTCAGAGGTGTGCATATCTGTTCCTGTGAGAACAAGCCATAAATTACATAACTTGGCAGAATTACCTGGGAGAATCAGGTGGGTCAGATCTCCCACTGGTCTTTCACAGTGTGAATGAGTGTGGCATGGGACTGCTGTTGCCAAGTGCATAAACATCCTTACCTCCTCCCTGGGGAAGCTTAGCCTCTGAATTTTATGTTAGATGAGCAGATGCATATTTTGGGCTGCTCTCCAGATTCATCTTTAAAAATGCGAGTCACTCAGTGTTGGCTACGGAAAGTCCTCTCATGGCACCTGTCTGAATATGAACTGTGAGTCCATGCTGGGCAAATAGCTTTGGAGAACAGCAAATTTTAGTAATGATCACAGTTCCTACGTCCTCACAAGTTCTCCCCCTTCTTTATGGAAATATGATGCTACTAATGTAAAGATGACTTTGCTTGAATAAACCATTCCCTCAATATACATGGATATTGAAAAAAATACTCTATATGCTGTATGAGTGCCCTCCTATCTTTGCTGTCCTTGCTGCTGCTAATTGGAGATGCCAACGTGCTATCTTAGACTCCTTTAGCTCCCTGATGTCTTGGATGAGAGGCTGTTTAGTGAAGTGACCCTGGTCTGGTAGTTTGAGAGAAGGAACATGAGAACACTTTGAGTACTTTTCAAGGATATGTTTTCTGCAATTTGTGGGTCTGTATGGGTTGGAACAAATGATTATTCAGATGCTGGTATGTGGTTTGAAGCACTATGATCAGTGTTTAGTCCTCTAAAAACATCTTAAAAGTTAAGTTTTCTAATATCGTGTCAGCAGAAAGCTTTGGCTTCTTTCACATTCACGTTACATTTTCCCAGGAGAGGGTGTTGAATAGATACCTGGTGATTGGCAGTACTCATTTCTGCTGTCACTATGACCGCCAACTCTGAGTGTTGATATTAAATTAACTAAAAATAGACTCCAGTGGGTGCAGGTGAAGGGTGAAAATTTTTTCCCCCAATTTTATGCTTGTCAATATAGAGTGAGGACTAAATCTTATTTCATTTATTCATGTCTGATTTGCAAAGACTCTTCGGTCTTCCTAGAATGAAGGTAGGGATGGATTGTCTTAGGGTGTCTTGTCTACAGGAGATGTGCTTAGAAGATGTGCCCTTAAGTATGTAATCACAGAGACTTTTAATAGCACTAGGTAAAAATCATAAAACATAGGAAACCTAAAATAAAAATTAAATATACAGAAAAGCTTTACTAAAAAAAGTAGATGGTGCAATTGTTCATGATGTTTGAGAGCTTTTGTTAGATTAAAAAAAAATAAGGGGTGACATTTTCAAAGGATGGACATAACTCTGTTCTCACTAAGGTCAATGATAAAACTCCCTAAACTTTCAAATTAACCTAACACATATGCCTAGAGAGCTTAGCCAGGACTTTGTAGCAGAAGTCATTTGTGCATTATATGAGTGAGTGATTGGGAATCCAGGACTTCCGTAGTTCAGAACATATATCTTCACTGCCTCCTAATACTCATCACGCTTAGCTCTCATAGTACTTTTCATCTGTAGATCTTAAAGTGCTTCACAAAGAGTATAAGTATTAGAGTAGTGCAGAGGAAGGTAATTCTGTTTCATGGAGCATTTTTATATTATAAAATATGGTTTTATTCTGATTAGGAATGAAAAATAAAAATTTCAAAATTCTCCATGAAAGGTAATAGAGCCTTAGCTCCAGGCCAGTCAGGTTGGTGGGCTGCCCCAGAGCCATGGACCCGGAAAGCCCTGGGGTCTCTAGTATTAATTTACATGGAATAAAGGGGCCCAAAGAATCAAAGGTATTAACATGACCCTGAAACTGTCCAACATTAAACAATTTTAAACAAGGTTCAGGGTTTGATATACAGACTTCAGCTTGCTTAGTGCCACAGCATAAACAGTCCTTGAGCTATATCAGTAGGCCTTTTTGTTTGGATTAATTCAGTCGTCTGTCTCCCCCTTGCACCTTTTCACATCAACATTTGTTTGTATAGGTTATTGTGATGTTTTATGAACTTTCACTCACTTTTGACGATTGTGCTTACAATTAGGGTAACTTTGTAGGTCCAGTTATTACAACAGGTCCCCACCTTTGAGGAGGGCTGCCCAGAGCTATAGACCCTGGAAGCCCTGCAAGGTCGGGCTGCTGAGGAGCTGGGACTCTCAGGGCTGTCAAGTTCCCGGCTCCCTGTCTGTTATCCAGGTGAGCCACCAAGAAATTAGGTGCCTGGAAACCTGGGCTGCTAAGAAGCTGGATGATAGAGCTGGCAGGAAACCAGGAATTTTTCAGGTTTCCATCAGATCATTGCCTAGTTTCTTGAGGAACATTTTGGTTTCAATGAATTGTCAAATTCTGACAAAAATGTTTAATCAGAATTTTACTGGCCAGCTGCAGTAAGTATAATTAAACCCATTTTAGAGCTGAGCAAATTGATTCACAGAAGAATGAAGTGTCTTCCTGGTCTCCTGATGCCTAGTCAGTGCTCTGTCCACTGAACTACCCTGATTTCCCATCTGTCTCTCTCTCTCTCTCTGAAGAGTGAGAGGTTGCTGCTCTCTATCACCATTCAATCTGGAAGGTTTATATAAAATACTAGTTTAGCATAAACAAGTTTTGATATTCAGCAACAGTTTTCTCTATGAAGCTCATAATTTGCATAAGGCGGACTTACCTAGATGAAACTAGGGAGTTCGATGGTTCCTTTCACCTCCTTATTCTCTTTGGATGGATCCAGGAACTGAGAAGCTTTTTTCATTTCTTTCCCTGGTTGCTCCCGCACTTTTGGTCACTAAAGGACCATAATAAACTCTTCTCCTACTCCCATCACATGAAAGCTTTTTCTGGACAGCTATCAATCTATCCTTTCCTAGATTCAAATATTTAAAAATCTACTTATTTCTTATGGAAAGAATATATTCTAATGAATGCTATATTGCATGGAGAAGTCACCTGCAGGTATTACTTGTGAGAAAAACAGGACCTGAGAAAGGAGCTGATGACACTTTCGTTTATTTTGGACAGTATATAAACATTTCCATGGCGATTAGTGCTTTAAAAATACCAAAGATAGATAGATAGGTATAAGAAACTGCTGCAAACAGCAATAAGTAGTGAAGATAAAGCTTTTGGGTTATAGGACTAACTTCCCCCCCTTAACAGCTCCCAACCTTGATTCATTCCTTTTGAAGTTGCAACTCACAGAACTATCTGACCCTGCTAAAAATTTGAAGGCTGCTTCATGCATAGAGAAGCTTCACTTATGTTAATTTTTAACCACCTGGTACTCTTATTGTTTTTTCGTTTTTTACATCTTTATCTCTACTTCATGCCTCAAAATACATAGATAATTTTCATATAAGAAAGGCAGCATTCATTATCCAAATGAACCCACATCTTGGTTAAAAAATCATGGTAACTTCCCATGTTATAGAAATTATAAATGACCCCTGCCAATCATTGGACACCTGCCTGTGTGTTTGTTCAGGCCTGGGATCCTAAATCTGTGCCCTAATTCAGGTCACTTAATTGGCAGTGTTGAGTGCTCTCTCTGTGCCATCTGGCAGATTACCAATAAGAATAAATCATATGAAGATGGAATAATGATGTTGCTGGCACCTGTCTGAATGGCTGAAGTCCATTCACTTGTAAGCCACATCATACTCTGAAAATTTAACAGAAACATACTGCTCATACCTGGAGATGAACCGAAGTGGGTCAACAAATAAATATTTCATATGTTGGCACCTGTAGGTTTGGAGAGCAGAATAGATAGGCTGCATTTTACCAACCCTTTACCAATGGTTTGTTAGTGTGCCTACTAGTCTGAGCAAATTTGCTATGAATCCCATTGTTGCTGAATGCCATTTCAGGTTATGTCTGAGTTACATTCATGGAAAATAAATAATCAAACAAACAAGAAAAGCTAATGCCAAATGGTACATATATTGTAAAAACCTGTTTTGGAAGGAACACAGTATCTGGACCATATAGATACAGGAATGCAATAGTAGGAAGCTGCAGGTCCAAATGTTGTTTTAACAAAACTGTCTCCCTGCCATCATCTTCTTCACTCTGCTAGAGGCGTCGTTACAAAGAATCTGCTTATTCCAATCAGTGCTGACTGTTGCCTTAATGGTGAAAGACGCAAGTTCTCTTAATTCTTTTGTACAGAGAAGCAGTAGGGACTATTAAATAGATGTTCTTTGTGCATCAAGATTCAGCTTTTCTTCAGTGTCTAGTATGGCTCCAGTGTCCTACTCCCTCCTATAACTTGGAAGTGGTGGCTCCAAAACATGTCTTGTCCTTTTTCAGTTTGTGGCATAGCCCACAGCTCTCTCTCAGACCCCAAATATGCAGGATTTGATGACTGAGTTGTATTATTCTTTTCAAAATTATTTTTTTAAAAGGAATATTCGTCTTAATACTTGTTTATTTTTGTGTATGACCCCAAAACCGTCATATTCACACTTTTCTAAAGCGAAAATGCTTAAAACAGTAGGAAGTCTTTTGAGAATTTTATGTGGTAAAATGGCATAGGTTTGATTGTGTGGCCCTACTGTAAGGAGAGTGCCATAAGGGGAAGTTTGAATGGGAGGAGGAGAAGAAAATGAAAATAATTTCAAATGTATACATATTAGAAGGGAAGAATTTAAAACTATGTTCTCCATACTCAACTTTGAGAGGCAATATTTGGGTTTGAATATTGGACTAAATATCTAGAAGCAAATACAACCTCTGTATACAATCCTAATATGACAATTAAGACTTTCACAGCAGTAACCAAGCTTTTCACTTTTACAGTTCTGTTTCAAATTTAATGACTTTTTTCCTTTCAAAGCTGGTTGTGGGAATGTAACAACTTTTAAAACTTATCTCAGATTTGAAAGTCTTTCGTCTTTGTTGATAACATCCACATGAACTAGGGTCCACTGGTGCAACCTCTTCCACTTCCCTGGAGTTACTCATTATTATTATTTGTCCTGGACCAGAGTCCCACTGTGCTTTGTGCTGTGCAAACACAGAGCAAAAACACACTATCTGCTTGAGCAGAGCTTACACATGTGTAGTTGGGGGGCAGCATTTAGTTCAATGAGCCACTGACCAAAGTACTGTCAAAAATACTACTGTGTTGTTGTTTTATTTCACAGACAAGTATGAAGACTGATTTTCTTATTGTAGTTTAAAGATGGGATTTTTCAAAAGTATTCAGTGGAGCTTGACTTCAATGGGTGCAGTTAGGCCAACACTGAGTGCTTTTGAAAATCCCACCCTAAATCGACAACATCAAAGAATAGAGGATGAAGAACCTCACCTAGGAATTACTTTGTGTCTTGTTTGTTCCAAGATTTTTGTACAGATTTTTTTTTTAAAGTAGCCATGGATGACCGCTTAAGTTCATTGCATATTTCTACTAATTCACCAATTAAATATGTGCAGTTACAAGATTAATCCATGAGTTTTATCTTTTGTAAGCATCTTTGCACAACTCAGACATTTCTAGCACAGTATCCTATCATCATTTACATCCTATTGCTGGCCTCAGCAGAGTGTGGGAATACTTTGTGTACTCCATATATCTTATAAATGAACAAACTCTTTGGAATTTTGAAGTCCTTACTTTCTGAACAATAATTTCATGCTGTGCAATTAAAGTAGTGGTAGTAATGTAGATATTTTATTCATTTCAGCTTCATTATGTGCTATGTTTGTTTTTAAGCAGGCCTTTTCTACTGTATTTCCTATGATGTACAGAACTAAAAATTCAAAACTCAACATTTTTTTGCTAAATCTCATTCTCCACTAACTGACTAGTGGATTTGAATGCCTGTAGCAAACCACTGCTCTGTAGATTTCATCCTGATTATTAAACGTTGAATGTGAGCAGCTAAGCAAGTGAAGAGAACAGATATACTCCAGTTTATTTAAAGTTAGTAATGAAAATAAAAATTGTTGTCTGTATAGATGTTGTTTGCTTTACATTATATTTATACAGTGTATCTTTGTTTTACACTAAAGTTTTTTAAAGATATGACAAGTGATTATTTCTGTAAGCATGTACTCTATCCATTATTAAATTGATTATTCAAATCTCATTTAAAACAAGAAGCCAGATGGCAATATTCCAGTATTTGTTGCTACTGGCAACCACCAATTCCAAACTGAATGATTTTCCATGTTTCATTGCAGATGAGGGGATTTCTTCAGATGTACTAAAAAGTAGAGAGAACTAATAAGCAATTAAAAATGAGATTCTTTTATTGATTATTTTAGACTAATCTTTTCATTGACAGAGTTGCACTTTTTTGTTGACCCTGTAAGTATTAGGTCTGTTTCTAGGTACAATAACTTTCTTTCAAAATAATGAGTATCCTGTGAAATTTTAGAAAAACAAAACTAGAGAAGGTTCAGAATCTAAACATTGGCTGATTGCTGATACTTGGGATTCAGGTCAAAGAAATATACACATATCTGTGTGTATACCTCAAAATCATATAGTATTATATAGTAATGCCATTTGAAGATACAATGTTTAATGTCCCTTTGGCTGAGCCCATGTTCAAGACCCATTGTGAGACTCAAGTGTTGGCCTATCTTCTAGTGAACATATTGCAAAGTGGGTTTAGCAATGTGGGTTCTGCAGCCAACCTCTCAAATCAATTGGTCAAAAGCAATTAATTTTCAGATAAGGGGAGGAGAATCTGATTTGCTTCTGAAAAGGAAACATTTCTGTTGTAAATGTACTTAATGGCACCTCGATATTGCAGTGACTGGCACCTTAGAAAAGATAATCACAATACAAAGCGAAATATAGGTTTGGCCATCTTTTCAATAGGGTGCGTATAAAGGGAGATGTCTGTCTTGCAATACACCTGACTTGCTGATGAACACTTGATGCACACATACTGACAGGAATGAGGACTTGCAGCTGCACCTGCCCAAGCTCCAGGCAGCCTGTGAGCACAGCTGAGCCACAGCAGGGCCATCTGATTGGCCCCTCTGCCAGATTAGCTGCGGAAGTCAGTAAGCCTGCACTTGCGTCCACCAGCAACAACAGACTTGTGGCTGCTCAACACTTATGCCCACAGCTGCGATGGTTCCTGCTCCTGCCCCTGCCTTGCTCCTTCCCTTCCCCAGTATGCAGCAGCCCTGTTCCCTACTGGCTTCCTGACTTTGCTCCTGCTCCAACCACTCCTACATCCCAGTTTACCTGTGTGTTGAGTGTATACTAACTAGGCACACCCATTTCAAAATGGGCCCTACTATTAATAGCAATTGGGCTTGTGCTGCATCCATTTCCCCAACCCTTCTTTCTCCTTGGGTGTCCTTGGCTCACAATGAAATCGATGACAAAAATCGCATTGTTTACAAAATGCGCCATTGGGACATTTGGTCTACATATTATTTCTTTTTGGGTCAGGGAGCTGCCTTTTTGTATGTTAGTAAATTTTGTACCATGTGTATGGGGGCCATACACAATTTTGGCTGCATACATAATCCCCTCTGAGAGAGGCTGAGAAAATGAGCCATAAGTGACAGACGTTAGTCACATTGCCATCAAAAGCACATTAAGCTATCATATGCTAACGTGATAAGGACTGTACAAGAACCTATGTAGAATAGAATATACAATTAATAAAATACACTTTTATCCTGTATATCCATTTTAAGAAGGTTTCAATTTCTACATTAAAAGATTTTCAAAGCATTCTTTTTAAAAAGCACTGTTAACAACAAACACAACCAAGTGCCATAATTCAGAGACTATTTACATTATGGTAATTTCAAGGAACAAAGTATTGCCTATAAGTGCTCTAATGGCAAAAGTGTGCTAGCGTACATGTTCAGTTTCTAATCAAACATTGCAAAAATTCATTAATCAGTATTTCATAGTTCATTACAGTCTGACTAATTTTGAAATCTCTCATGTAAATTGATTAAATGTCTTCAGCGTTCAGATAAATGGGCTTTTGTTTTAAGCAACCTTTACTGAGAAGTCCATATTTCTCCATGACTGAGTTCTGGTAACATTTGACTGTCATGCCTGACATACTAGCCAGTTGGCATTTCACCCCTTCTGTCCCCACTTTCCAAATATCTCATTGGCCAATGGAGAGAAAAATATTCTTAAATTCTCTTTAGACATAGCAGGTCATCGTTCTAAGTGCTCAGCCATTTATTGTAGTAATTCAATACAACTTTTATTTATTTATTAATACAATTCCTGCCCTGTTGTATAAAGGAATTGGTTTGTTAATGTGTATTTTAAATAGCAGACATATGAAAGTCCTAGGTCGATGCCCAAACAGCTTTTTCCAGAAAAGAGCTGCATGGGAGGGAAATTATTCTGCTGGCACAATTACAGCCTTAGGGTCCTTGCACGCACGGGTGTTCTTGAGGTAAATTGGGGTGCAAGCAGCCTCCCTAGCTCTTCCGTGCACCCACACAAGTGGCAGCCATATTTTGTCACCCAGTACTGGGCAGTGAAAGGAGTAGGGACTGCTATTCTGCAAAATGCCCTGCTGCTCCACTCCGAGCCTAATCCAAAACCCATTGAAGTCAGTGGAAATTCAATCAGCTTTGGATCAGAACCCCAACTTCACGTGAGCATCGCAAGGCTTATCTGAGCCACTAATAAGGAAAGTTGAGTTACCGCACACACTGCCTACTACCTAGAAAAATGCCACATGTCCTGTCCCATACAAACAAACAAACTGCCAGTTGCATTATGTGCCGGTGCTTTCTTTCCCCCCTATGCAGTCATTGATACAAACTAAATGCCTGTGAATGCACAGTCCTAGCTGTAAAAGGTACAATCAGGTCCCCTGTTTAGCTGTTTTAGTCTGTTTAAAATTTCCCTTGTGTATATGAGGTTCTTAATCACTTTCCACAAGTATTCCTGAGGATTAAACTTGAACACCTCAATGGTCACACAAAGTGAACACAAAAGGAGCTGAAGATGGCCAGCACAAATTAATGTCTTAGTTCAAGCCAATGCTGGTCTTCATCATAGTTTGTCATATCTGCCCAGCTCTAGTTGTGATGTCTCTTCAAAATTCCTGGTTGGACTCAACATATGTCCAGTAACTGGATTTTCTCCATATCCTTCTTTTGGGTTTGAGCAGTAATTTCATATTTGTCTGATTACTGTGTTGCACCTTACGCACATCTCTGGCTGCACTACACACACACACCAATAAAAGAAAAAGAACAAAATAATTTTGAATCCTCTTCTTTGCCTGCTTCTGCAATGTTGCTGCTCTGTGCAGTACATCTGATCTGCCAGTCTGTGCTGACAGACCTCTATGCTGCTTTGTGTGGCACTGTCAGTGGGGCCTGATCCCATCTGGCTAGTGCAGTGTTTTGATCTCTGTGCTCTGAATGCACACGTTGATTTTGTTCACAATGGTGCGCTGCCCTCTTCTAGCTCTGACTGAATCTGTTTTGCTTTCCTATGCTTTTCATTTATTCGTTTGTCTGCCTCTTGTGAAAATGCACTCACTGAACTCTTGCTGGCAATACTGCACTGTGCCATTCCCATTTCTTAGCCAATTGAAAGTGGCGTTTAGAAATCTTGCTGCTGCAGTGCTCTGTTATCAGCATCATCTCCCTACATGCTTCATTTTTAAAGGCTGGACACTGTAGAGTGCTGCAACATATGTGTGAACGTCATCTTCCCTTCACTGTGCACCAGCTGTGGAGGTGGACTTCTTTAAGATGCTACTTATAATGCAGAAACCTACAAATTGTTACCATTCACAACTCTGTGCTTCTGCAGCCTTCACTTGTTACCCCGGAATTTGACATTCCTGTGTGTACCCCAGAACTTGACAGTATTGCAGTCGGCCATTTTGAATGTTCAGCCACTGCCTGCTGAAAAACAACTACCACATAGTGAGGAATAATCTTAGGCCTTTGAGAGACAAGGTCAGACTGCTGCGTACTTGAAGTTTGCTAATCACAATGGGAGGATGGAATAGAAAGTTATGGAAGAGAGTGAGTGAATAGTGACCTTGGTTTTAGGTGCCCCTGACGTATTATTGTTTTGGCTAGACATACTAGAAAACTTTTGAGATAATGAGCATTTTGTTGACATTAGGAGAATTGGTGACCGAGTAGAGGTGGTTATGCTGACCCACTAGGAGTCACTTTACATTATATGATTTTTTTTAGAGTTAGTTATAAAAGATTGGGTAACAGTAAATAGCCGAGAGCAGTCCAAGGTAACTTTTCTTCAGGCACAGAGCTGATATCTAAACTCCCTATCAGGTGGACGGAAAGAAGGCCCCGGGAAGCCAGGCTGGTGATTACTCAAAACCATCTCAGACTGTGGGTAACTATATCTGGGATGTCCTAAACCTATTTTGTGTGTGTGTGTGTGCGCGCGTGCACTTAATATCTAATAAATAGTAGTTTTAGGTAAGAGCACTCTTGCTTGTATCAATCATTTATCAGCTGAAAGCACTGTGTTCCCATTGATTTATTCCTGACACTGCCTGGAGAGAAACAGTTAAGTTACCACTGCTTTGGGTTCTGAAAACCCCAGGTAACATGCTACCCTACCCATTGTCATTCTCATTTTACATAGCTTTTTCTGGAGCTAAACATGACTAAATAGGTCCACGAAATACAAATATGCCACATATTTTCAACCATGAAAGCTACTTTGTACAACTCTGATGTAAGGGAACATTAGAGTCTCAATACAGAGTAATCTTCCAGTCAGATAAGGACAGCACAGTGGCGCTGAGGAAAAGGGGGCATGATTGAGACCTTGTCTACACTACCGCGATAAGTCGACCTAAGTTATGCTACTTCAGTTACATGAATAATGTAACTGGAGTCAACGTAGCTTAGGTCGACTTACCCCAGTGTCTACACCGTGCTGCATCGAGGGGAGATGCTCTCCCGTCAACTTACCTTACTCTTCTCGTTCTGTGGGAGTACCGGAGTCAACCAGAGTATGGTCTGCGGTCAATTTAGTGGGTCTTCACTAGACCCAGTAAATCAACACCCGCTCCATCGATTGCAAAGCGCCAATCTACCGGTAAGTGTAGACATGGCCTGAGGTATCGCTATGACCCAGTGATCCTCAGGGATCAGTTCCTTGGGGCCATAGGCACTGAGCGGAAGAACAGCATTGAGACTTCGCTAGTTTATGCTAGGTATCAGGCTGGCAGCTAGATGGCATCAGGATTGGGAGGGAGGAAAAAGGACACCACCAAATGTCACCTGACCAGACAAGGGAATCTGGTTCACAGTCGATCTGAGTATTGGCCTTGCCAGTAATTTCCCATTTTTGACAAAGTTATTGAATTGTTTACCCTGATTCTGCATCGTTGGGTAAGTCAGAGAGGTGTATAACTTCCATGTTATCTTCTAAAATACTAATACAGCAAAGATGCCAACAGTTACTCTTTCTGTGCTTCTCATTGCACTAATGTGCTATGTAAAGTTTTAGCACGGTGTTTTAGAGCCAAGAATCCTCATCCAGTGATCAGTGGTCATAGCTGGGAAAAGTATGATTTTAGATTAGAAGTAAAATGCTAATATATCATTATTTCCAAGTTTGCCAATACTTACTCTTTTTTTAATTCACCAATTCACTTATTATTCTGTGGAAAATGTTAGTGTCAAAATTCAGCTAATGTAACCTAATCAGCATCCTCTTGGCTTTTAAACTGATTTAGGATTTATTCCTGAATGATCTAAAATAGCTTCCCCCCCCCCCCCCCATATCCTAAGAAATAAAAATGTAAGGGTTTTGTTTTATGCAAACTCACCTTAAGCTGATAGAAAAGAGGCAGCCATGACCTTCAATTGTGTAAGGAAGTCTACAGTACTATAATTTTCTACTCATAGCCAGGTTTTCATCACTTGTTATGTCAAATAAACCTTCAATGTATATATTAGAATGTGGCATCACAGCTACGTATCTGACACTCCATGTTACCCTTACGAACATAAGAGTTACCATACCAGATTACAATTTATAGTTCATCCAGTCCAATATCCTGACTCTGACACAACCAGTACCAGATTATTCACAGGAAGGCGCAGAGCTCCAATAATTGACATTCAGGTAATAACATGACAATGGGATGGCAGCATATTCCTAGTCCCAAGCAGTTAATGGTTTATATCCTGAAATTTTAGAGTTGATATCCTTAGTCCAGTTCTGTTCCTGCTAGTGTAACTATGGAGGTTATATTTGGATTGATTATATATTTATATAAATCTAATTTAGTCTAATCTTTTTTGGAATCCTATTAAACTCTTGGTCTCAATGCTATCTTGCAGCCATGCGTTCCACGGGTTACTTTTTATACAACACCTTATTTTTTCCTTTTATCAAAAAAGTATTTAATGTCATTGGCTACCCCCTTCTTTTTGTGGTCTGAGAGAGGAGCATTCATATAAAAAGGTAATTTCACACCATTTTATATACTTTCATCACTTACTCTTTTGTCTCCTCTTTAAACTAAATACTTCTAATCTTTTAAATCTCTTCTCACATGGAAGGGTTCTAATGACACTAGTTGATTTGGTTGCCCTTCTCTGTTTGTTTCTGCTGTAGCCTTTCGTGAGATGTGGTAACCAAAACTGAAATACGAAAGCAGCTGTGCAGCTGATGAAAAAATGAAGGTAACTCCATTTGACCTCAGTGAAGCCAAGTTGAGGATCTGACCCAGTATTTTGAGAGTGCTGTTGATTAAATAATGGCATTGCAATCTCTTCAATACGATTTTCTGTTTTTAAATGATCTGTCATCTTGTTTGCATTTTTTACTTTTGCTGTATGTTGAGCTGAAGTCTCTGTCGGGGTGTCCACAGTGACTTGGATTTTTTCCCCTGCCTGTTTACAGTTAATTTAGAATCTTTCAGTGCATTTGAATAGTTCAAATTGTTCATTATCTTACACAATGAATGTAATCCTATTCATCAGGTTGCTGTATCAACTTAGATTTGTTAGGTCCTTCTGAAATTCCACAAAAATCTTCTTTAATCTTGACTAACTTAAAAAATTGTCATCTACAAATGTTGCTATCTCTCTGCTTCCAGAGCATTAACATTAAAAAAGTCTTGCTTGTTACAAGCACCTGAGCTCATGTTGAAAATTGACCATTTATTCCTACTATTTGTTTCCTAGCACTTAACTTTACTTCTCACTGAGTAACTACTTAGGTTCCTTAACAGCTTATTGTTAGAGGCTTTATCGGAGCCTTTTTGAAAGTTCAAATACATTATATTTATTGGTTCTCATTTTGGTCTGAATGACATTATTTCTGTTTCTTTGTGCTCAAACATTCATTTACTAAATTGTTAATTCTGCTGAAATTGTTATGGATTAAGGTCCCTTGTTATAGACCCTGTTTTACATTTTAATGTGGTCTTAAGATCATCTGTGAAGGAAGTACGGAACTCTGAAACATAAATAAAGTTTCATTAAAAGTTTTCTAAAGCTTTAAATACTGTGCATTTCAGCTTGTCAACAGAACACCAGGGTCATCTCATTTAAATTGCCTCTGGTAACAGGACCAAGACCCTCAAAAACCCAAAGGCCTTGAATTAACCTAATATATACACTAGTTTAATTTGTATTTCATGATTATTTCACCAAGCTAGTTAATTTTATTGTCATAAATTTTCTCTTTGTTGCTTCACCCCTTTCCAATCTTCATTGGCTGAGAACCAGAAGCAAAGTAAACCAACAAAATGCATTAGAAACCTGCCAAGCAATTGGTTTCCCTGGAAACTGTAAGCACAAGAAAAATATCCAATGGTCAGTAGCTCTTCTCTCATTACCTTTAGGTTTTGGTGCTTTAATGATTCGAGGTTCAATTATAAGCTATAGTACATACATAAAAATATATATGGTTGTGAAGTGCACCATTTAGCAGTAAAAGTTATTTTTCAGAAATACTGGCTTACACAGCCCAAGAAGACTACCAGAGATCTGTGCAACCATTGTTGATATTTTTCAAAAGTATGTGTATATATTTGTTCCTACGGTTGCTCTTTTTCATTAGAACGTATATCAGGGCACATGCTGTAACCAGGGCCAGATTAACTCTCCTGTGGGCCCAGGGCTATTAAATTTTGTGGGGCCCCTGGAGGTTTGGAGTGGGGGAGTGGGCTCAGGGAAGGGGATTGAGGAGCGGGTACAGCTCCAGCTCAGGGGGTGGGGCCACGGATGGGACGGGGGTTGAGGTGCAGTAGGAGGTTCAGAGTGCGGTCTCTAGGTGGGAGTTTGGGTGCAGGAGGAGGCTCAGGGTTGGGACGGAGGTTGGGGTGCAGGAGGGAGTGCAGGGTGCAGGCTCCGGCTGGGAGGCGCTTACCTCGGGCGGCTCCTGGTCTGCGGCACAGCAGGGCTAAGGCAGGATGCCTGCCTGCCCTGGCTCTGCACTGCTCTGCTCCCCGAGGTGGCTGGCATGTCCGGCCCCTAGGCAGAGGGGTCAGGCTGTTCTGCACAGTGCACGCTGCCGCTGTCCCCACAGCTCCCATTGGCTGCAGTATCCGACCAATGGAAGCTGCGGAGCTGGGGGCGGGGGCAGCACGCAGAGATTCTCTGAATACCTCTCACCTATGGGCTGCAGGGACACACTGGTGAGCCGGCGCTCGCAGCTCCAGCGCTGGTGGGGGGTGCTGAGGCTTGGGGATGGTGTCTGGCCCGTGGTGCGGAGACTTTGCCATGGGCCAGATGAAAAGAAGCAGCGGTCCGCATCCTGCCCGTGGGCGCCTTTAGCCTGAGGCCCTGGGCTGCAGCCCCTAAAGTCTCTGTATTAATCCAGCCCTGGCTATAACATCTAAGTAGTAATTTTTCTAGCTTTTTTTTTTTCCAGGTCATAAGAGCTCGTAATTTCAGTGACCTTTCAACCAAAGGTTTGACCTTTATAAGATGAACTATTCACAACTTCCATTTTATTTGGGTGTATTCCTCCCATCCACTCTGTGGGCATGTATTGCCTTTCTGGTCCTTTCTAAGTCCAGCAGATAGAGTCTGTGTTTTCAGCTATGGAATTCCAACAGATTGAGAAAAGAAGCTTTCAGAAAATGTGCTTCATTTCTGGTTCCTCCTGGTCTCTTTCTTTGCTTTTTTCATACAGCTTTGTGTTTACATATTTAAAGAACTACATCTTCAAAATTCAGTTACTCATGGAGCTGAATTTTTAAAAAGAATTTTAAATGCTGGCTTATTCACACAATTAGGCTCTGATCCTGTAAGATACTGACTCCATCAGGAGATAAGCATCTAGCATCAACCAGGAGATCTTCAGTACTTCACAAGACTAATTTCTTATTGCTAAGAAAGAAACTTCTCACTGAGATACAAATAAAATGGAGTCCAATCCTGCCACCCCTTATTGTGTGAAAAGTGCTTATTCACGTAAACAATCCCAGTGATTTTCTGGGACTGCTCGTATGACTTAAGGTTCATGGGATAAAGCCCATTGGACACAAGGAATACTGAAGAGGATATTTAGTATCTGTTGTCCCACAGCAGCAGCATAAAAGTTATTTTTTATTGAGGGGAAATTATGATGTGTCCAGTTTTTGTTCATTTTTTTTCTTGAGCTAGGTCAGACCACAGTTCAGTGCACTGAACATTATCTGGATTCTGGGAGTAAAATTTGCACAAGGAACTTGGTTCCAGAGTCTAGCCCCTTGTTGGACATATGTGCACAATTAAATCACTGAAGTTGTCACACAGTTCGACACAATTAACCTTATTTGCTCAGGTGAAGTTGTCTGTTTCTTTCTGGTGACACCCCTGCAACTTTGAGGTAACGGCTGGATTTTTCCAGTAGTTTGTCCTGTTCTCCTAGTAAAAAATTGTAGCTCTGCAAGGCTCAGCAGAGAAGCTAAGATGGAGTCTGAGCTGAAAAGAGTGCTGCTTCTAGTCTACGCGCCCTACAGCACTTTGCCTCTAGATGCAGGCTCCAGATAACATTTATTTCTATAGTGGAATCCTAAGCAAACACTTTCCTGACCAGAATCCAAATTGTTGTTAAAGTGTCATGTGTTCAGCTTTCTGTGCCTGTCTTTGCTGCAGCTTCATTTTCAATATTTCTGAATTTTACCTCTTCTAGCAGTGGTGGCATTTGACTAATAGTTTTAACTAAAAGAACCAGCCTGTCTACTAATTGTACAAGTCTGTGCTCCTGGTTTGCTTCCTCTAGCAACTTCATACCAGATGCTTTCAGTAAAGATATTGTAGTTAACATCAGGTGAATAGAATACAAAAAAATATTTTAAAACAAATCTTTGAGTTATCTCAGAGGCATCTTGTACCAGCACTTAAAAGAAAACAGTCCTTGGAGTAGTATATAAACCAAGCATTTGTAAGTTGAAAGGTTTGAAACCGTTTAACTCTCATTTCAGTAATATTTTGAGGGTATCACTAGCATATATTTTCTATTTTAATATATTAAAGTAGTGCCATTATTGTCACTGTATAAAAGAACCATCTAAAAATGTGGCCAGCTATTGTTAATTTATTCAGGGGTGATTGCCAAAGGCACAAAGAGGAGTAAGGTGCCCATCTTCCATTAACTTTCAATGAGGCCTTTGAAACATCCCCTGCTAGATTGATTATAACCCCTCAAATACTGGTGTTTGGAGACATTACTTAGATTGAACAGCAGGATTTTGAGGGTAATTGTGTTCTTACTATCTGTAATGCACCTAGCACACTTTTGGAACTATATAAATAATATGTAAGGACTCCCCTGGTGGGGTAAAGGGAGACCCTGTGGTGTCAACAGGGAATGGTAGTATTCCTTTGACAGCAGAAAATTGCTTTTGTTTATTACAAGAAGCTTATTTTCTCTCAATAAATGACTATTTATAAAAAAAAAAAATGGCCTCCTCCTAGGTGCCCCCTCATGGCAGGCCTGCAAGTGGCAGCTTTCCTCAGCCCTCTTGGATCCTAGTAAGTTCAATACAAGCATGTCCTCAAGTCCATCACAGTTCATTAACAAAACACATTACAAAAGTTCACAACCACAAAATCCCACAATGTACTCCATATCACCCCGTGCATGTGGTCTTTAAAACTGCTTCCTTCTCACTGCTCTTGTGTCTTTCATCAAACCTGGAATCCAACAGTTCTCCTTTGTCCCTCTGCTGGGACAGCCATCCCAGCTCTTCCTTCCAGAACACAACCCCACTCTACCCAATAGGATCTCTCACAGCCATTCTTTTGGGAGTCTCTCATGGTTCCTCTCCTGGCCCTTGGCTCTGGCTCTCCAGTTTAGAGCCAGCAGGTAAGTCCCTCTGCCACTCCTCCGTCCTTCAGCCTTCTCCAGCCCTGGCTCTTTGGTTTGGGAATGCCAGCCAGCAAACCCCTTGCTGCTCTCCTGCCTTCAGCTCTCTCCCAGGAACCGCTCTTCCTGACTGAGCCAATCTGCTCTGACCCACTGGCAGCTCCTTCTACCAGGCCTCTTATAGGTCCCCAGGTGCTGCCCCACCAACTTATTTAGTCCAACTGGGTGCATCTGGACTGGAACAGAAGAGCTGAGTGCTGTTTGTAGCCACAAATCAAGTGTATCTTAATTTTGGTTTATACCCACAATTGCTTGTAGGGAGAAAATTGGAGGCCATTTTTTAAAGAAAGAGCCCCAAATCCATTATATATTTATATGTAATAGTACTGCCCTCCGTCATGTGCACAAATTCTGTTGATGATAATGTGATTTGCACCTCACAACAAAACTGGTACTGAAGACCATTGTGGAGGAAGATGGACTAGTTGACAAAGACCAGAGGTCTTAGACTTAGGAGACCCAGGATGTATGTCTTGCTCTGACCCTGACCTACTGTGAGACTTTGGGTAGCTCACTTCTCTATTCCTCTGTTATCCCTATTTTCTGTCTTGTTTACATAGATTGTAATCTATCTGCAACAGGGGTTGTCTTAATATGTGTTTTTGCAGTGCCCAGCATGATGCGGCACTGACTTGATCAAGATTGGTAAATGCTACCATCCTGCAGCTAATTATCATGGTAAAAAGGGGTTTTCCTTGGTAAATCACGTGTTAAATATATAATCTCAAATGTAATGCAGTTGCTAGCAATAAAGGAGTATAAGGTAAAAATAAGGAGGAGTTTGTCTTTGGTCTGAATTTTCTTGTCTTTATTATTTCATTCCAGAGTCTTTTTCCATATAAATGTAATTGTTTGTGGTTTAATGCACTGTACTATATTTATAGTGACTGTATAGTATTTATACATGAATACTTTTGCACAGAAGAAATTGAAATGAGACATCATGACGTTTAAGAGAAATCTCTGTCTTTGACCACTCGATGTGGTTTGGCCTCAGGTGCAGCCCGGAGCCAAATAAAGCTACATCCCTTATAAGTAGGTTAAACCCATGGTAAACACATAGCTGGGAGGCTTTTTTTTTTTTTTTTAACCATAAGGAGGATGAAGCTTTTAAAGTATTTTTTCCTCACATCAAGATGAGATTGTATTGCATTGTCTTCAGACGAGAGATGGGAAGGAGAGAGCGAAGAAACTGCCAGCCAGCCAGAAATCGGAGATTTTATTTTGTTTGCTTGATATATTGTACTAGCATAAACTATATGCTCATTTGGCTTTAGAAGGAGAGGATTTTCCATAACATTATTTAGCAATGCAGTATTTGAAAAGAACAGTATGAAATTCTCCTTCTCCATATTTCCCATATGCTACTCTCCACTTCCATGAGCAGAGAAAATCAGTGGCTCTTGGGGACTGGAAAGCACAGAAGGGAGACTCGTGGTATATAAAGATGCTTCAACATCTAAGGGGTTTCTGCCTATCTTATGTAAAGCTGGATGGGGCTATGAAAGGAAAGGGGAAGCTGGTGCAAAGGAGGCTCAGAGTACAGGAAGGATATGCCCTGTCTCCTCCCAGCTGGCTGAAGCTGGAAAGGTCCTGGGTGGCTTGTATCCATTAGTTCAAGTTGATTTGTTCTGGTTTTGCATTTTGTTTTTGGAAACAAAGCCAGCCACAAGGAAAGAAATGGGAAGTAATGCATAGCTTGTGCTTTTATTTTTCCTTCCTCAGATGATGAGTCTGCCAACCAGCTAACAGTCAGCTCCATGGTATGTTTTCCTTTACCGCATGATCTCCTGGAACATCAGTTATGGCCTGTCATGTTGTGGGAGAGGGTAAAGGTGCACAGAGATGGCTAACAGAACCATCCTTCTATAAGCCCACAGGCATTCTTATAGCAGTTCCCTCTCACTAGATGAACCCCTCACCCTGAGAAAGGGCAGTGGCCAATAGAACCACAGCTTCAGCAGAAATAGGGTTGCCTTGGTCCTGGAGGCAGAGAAGAGGCACAGGGTCACCATAATCTGCCAAGTTTGGGGGGATTTGACCACTTCTGAGTTCCGTGGTTCACTAGGTGAAGCACTGCTTTCCAGCCAGACCATTGGTCAGAAAGTGAGAATCCAACATGGGATAATTTGCCCTATAATTTGTTGTAACCAGATATTTTCCCAGTAATCCTGATTTTAAAAGGTAAAGTAAAAATGCACACATGTAGGTAGGAGTTTTATAGAACTAAGATTTCTCAACTTGTGCTATTTCATTCTTCCATCTTTTTGAAACTGGTTAAAATAAAACTGAGAAGCAGATAAAATCATTCAATTTCTAGTGTGTGTGTGTGTGTGTGTGTGTGGACATATTTACAAAATGCTGTCCATCAAATACAATCAAACCAAACTTTGTGGTTTGTTTTGTTGGTGAGTTATGTACTTTGGGCAAGAGGCTGCTGTCATTTAAACTGGCAAAAAAGTAGACTAACTTCATTGACACCATTGATTTCAACTGAATGTATTCAGTTTAGCACTGGTAGAGGTGAGGACAGTTACATATGTAAATTGATGTGATTCATGAAGAAAAATGTTAGGAAATGTGTTCTCTGTGAAATCATTTCTTGTAAGCATGAAATATTCTGTTTTTTTAAAAATATGCTCAGCATATTAACAAGAATTGTTTGAAAAGAGCTTGCTAGGATTGGAATCCAAACAGGTAATATTAAATTAGGAGAATTTCTGTAAAACCACATTAGGTAACCATTATTAACCATTAATTTTAAAATAGATGAATTCATAGATACTGGAATCATGCACTGATAATTTAATGTAAATGTATTAGGCTTGCTAGTAATACACTGCCAGAGACTGTTTCATGCATCTGAAAGAACCCATGGACGAACCAATAGTACTAACGTAGTTTCAGACAGTATCTTAGTTGGCAAATATACATCGTATGCTACAGAATTTGAAAAGATAAAAAACATTTTATAAAATGTTCTCCTTATGCTTCTATTGTAATTTTACTTTATTGCTGGTGATTTCTATTTTTGACTAGCTAATGGGAATGTATTTTTTCTCTGTATTGCTATTACCTCTTCCTGCTACTTTCCAGGTCACTAATTTTTCTGCTTAGAGTTCATTCTGCTTTAGACCGATATGCTGTCTTTTTTAATGAGGTTATTTCTGGGTTATTAGCCTTCCTGTTATATGATACCTTATGTGAAAGACCTAATTGATGTAAATCAAACATAGCTTGCAGAAAAAAATCAAAATGATCTTTCAGATATTTTGTAGGTTCGTGTGTATCCCAGGAATTTTGTGTTTAAAGCTACTTTTTAGACAAGAGGGTTATATGTGGCTAATAACACAAATAAATCTTTTTTATTCATACATTAGCAGGTTCAAAGAAGTGGAAATTGAAGAAATGCATTGGCATTTTGGTTTGCTGAATAAGCTTTAGATAGAAATTAGAATGAAAAGTATTTAGTGGGAGGGGTTTAATTGTACAGTTCAATAACCTCAGCAACATTTTTTTATTAAAGCATTCTTACATAAGCCGTTAAGCTTTAGGTTAATTTTTACTGATATTTTCTGGTCATATTTAATACATGAAGATTTAAAATACAACTAAGAATAGGCTATATCTTGTTAACTCTTTTAAATGAATCATATTATACTGTCTGTTTAGAATTATTTTTATTGAAGACTATGCAGCCAAAAGGATCATGTTATTATGTTATATATATATATATAATATATAATGTTTTTTTCAAATAATTTTGCTTCTGGCTAACAGTAGTGTCAAAAGGAATTGTGTGACTTTCATGCATACATTTTAATTATAGAAGAAAGTAAAATGTGATTTGTTCTTTATTACAAAGGTTTCTGCCTTTTACTGTCTGACCTTATTTACTTAAACTGAAGTATCCCCTCATACAGATAAGAGAATAAATCTTTCTTTCTTTCTTTGTTTCTATCTTTCTTTCTTTTCTTTCTTTCTGTGTATACACACACACAGGGACATTCATGCATTAATAAATAATACACACACTAATGTACTATCGTTTCATGAGCAAATACCTGGCACAGAACATCCCCAGTTTACTAAATTCTAGTTAAGCAATACTCTAGTTAGCTGAGGTTTGAGTATGTCCTGCCAACTGTCCAGAGTTAGCTGACTTCCCCCAATGCCAGTGTTCTATAATATGTATATAATGGTAGTGCTTGCAAGGCTCAACCAGGTTGAAGTTCCATTTTACTAGGTGCTATACAATTGTATAGTAAAAGACAGTTCCTACACCAAAGAACTCTGTGGCTTTTCAACCTAGTAGGACAATTTTCACTATATTCTGGCACAGAACTAGCTTGCCTTGGTCAGGTTGACCTCCTGTGTAAAACAGGCCATGGAATTTCCCAGAGATAATTCCTAGAGCAGAACTTTCAGGAAAACATCTGATCTTGATTTAAAAATTGCCTGTGATGGATTATCCACCATAACTCTTAATAAATAGTTCCGATGGTTAATTACTCTTACTGTTAAAAACATATACCTTATTTCTGATCTGAGTTGTCTAGCTTCAACTTCTAGACTTTGCCTTATTTTATAGCTTTCTCTGTTAGACTGAAGAGCCCATTATCAAATATTTTTTCTCCATGTAGATGCTTTTAGATTGTAATCAAATCACCCCTTTACATTCTCTTTGTTAAGCTAAATAGATTGAGCTCCTTGAGTCTTTCACTATAAGGCATTTTTTTCTAATCCTTTAATCATTCTTGTGGCTCTTCTCTGAACCCTGTCCAAGTTATTTAACATCCTTCTTGAATTGTGGACTCCAGAACTAGAAACACTATTCTAGTAGTGGTGGCACCAGTGCCAAATACAGAGATGAAATAACCTCTACACCTACTTGAGATTGCTCTGCTTATGCACCCCAGGATTGCATTAGCCTTTTTGGCCATAGCATCGTCCTGGGAGCTCATGTTCAGCTGATTATCCACCACAAACCCCACAACTTTTTCAGAGTCACCGCTTCCCAGGGTAGCATTTCCCATCCAATAAGTAATATCGCTCTGTATCAGTGACTTGTCCTCTACCTATTTACCACTATCTCCATTTTTATGTTCTCTGCAAACTTTGAAATCTGTCAGCTGGGGTTGAATGATATTTTTAATCATTAAACATGTTGTGTATCTTCCCAAGAACATTGGATAATGTGAGTTGTGCTGTGCAAGCCTAGCTACGAATATCGTAGAATATGGGAGTGACTGTGCTAATTCTTGTGATTAGCTTCTGAGCCTTCTTGGAGTCCGCTAAATATGTGCAGGAGCCTGACCAGGCTCAGACTAAGCTGAGTGCTCTGGCAATTAATATGAAAGTATTTGTCTGCAGACAATATATTTCCAGACAAACCTGCCAGCTGAGATTCTCATTAAACATTAGTGAATAAAATATCATGGAGCAATGTCTTCCTCCAGAATCACTGGATGTGCAAAGATACAATACAGAAAATTTCATCAGTCTAAGGAGCAATTTAATATTTTTCTCATTGCTAGTGTCTACAGAGGAAGCACTTCAAGTCTACGCAAAGAGGTTTCTCCAACTGGAATATTTTATGAATATTGCAGATTCATAGTGTTTGTACATTGAAGGAAA
This sequence comes from Chrysemys picta bellii, assembly GCF_011386835.1. Taxonomy (NCBI): domain Eukaryota; kingdom Metazoa; phylum Chordata; order Testudines; family Emydidae; genus Chrysemys; species Chrysemys picta. The sequence continues at coordinate 23,928,641 of NC_088804.1, read as the reverse complement.
GAGAATATAAAGAGATTTGGGATCATTTTGGGAGGTTCTGTAACCCCAGAAATATTTTACTTGTGAGAAAGCAATTTGATTTTTATTTGCAAGATTTATTATAAACCATTTGAGGCAAGCTCAAAGATCAGATGTGAGAGTTTTGGAACTACTGTACTTTTATGATTCTTAAATGGAAAACAAAATGGCCAAGTGAGATGCAGATAGCTGTGAGAAGTGTATTTAATTTTATCCTGAGCCAAGAGATTTGTAGAAGCAGTAAAATTCAGATTCTGTACCTAAGGGTTGAACTGAAGAACTAGTCAATGTGGCACTTTAAGAAAGAAAACTAAAAATACAGGAAATCAAAATACCAGTTAAAATAGGAATAAAGGATTTGCTGACTGGTAGAATTTCCTTTGCACTAAATGGAATAATGTGAGGACACAAACAAAAGTTGTCAAACACTTGGTCAAATAGTCTACAAATGTGACAGAAAACATCATTCTTATGAAAAGTATGTGTGATGGGGTGTATACCCCCACACTGGGGACCTCTAGAGCTTAGTGCATGAGCTAAAAGCCAGCTGGCTGTTAGCTAAGGCTGTAGAGCAGGTTTGTTTTATCTCTCTCTTTAAGTGGTCTCAGTGCCACTAGATGAGACAGAACACCACACGCAGGAGGTGTGTGGGTTACAATGGCATGTGGTTATTGGACTGTTGTTTTTCAGGATTCTCTGTTACCCCAAAAGGGGTGTGATTGAATGTGACCTGGCTGGTAGGCTGAGTCACAAGAAGAAGCAAACTACTACAGGGCCAGCGTGACTCTTGGCAGAGGGCATCAGAGGATGAAAGCCTACTACACCCCAACATGACGGTGTCCACTGGCTGGTGAATCACTCTTCTACAATATGTTATGCAGGTAAAGCAAAGAGTGTTTGGTTCTTGGAGAACTGCAAGGCAGTCAAAGATGTCACTTAGTAGGTACAGCAAGAACAGAGCAGATTGAATTAAAATTTCTAAAATGGCTAGATATTAATAGTGAAGTTGTATCCTTCAAGCTGGATGCCAATGCACAATGCCATGAGGTTACAATACAAAAATGTAAAGCAAACCATGTTTTATAATTAGGTAATAAAATACCTCTATGGAGCAAATAGCTCATACATTGTTTTTAAAAAAACACCGTAACTAAATAACTTTCCAGATCATAAATACAGATGTGCTCCTGCCAGGGTTAGATGTCTGTGGCAAATGCCACTGTGTCATATACAGGGAGCATAGGCATCGTAAAGGAGAACTGATAGACATCTTCCAAGGGTTAGGTTACCTTGAAGGAGAAATGCCATATTACAAATGAGTAATACCACTGATATATCCATCAAGAAAAAATCCATTTTCCTGCTTAGATAAAATAAAATCTGATCTTGATAATATGGAAAAGCTGGGAGTTATTGAAAAGGTACAACAGCCTGCAGACTGGGTTAATTCTGTGGTTGTAATTGAAAATCCAAATAAAGTACATATATGCATTGATCCATGCATTTAAATAAACCCATAAAACATTAATGTTATTCAATAAAAATTATTGAAGAAATGGCAACTAAGTTCTAAGAAGCAAAAATATTCTCAGTGGTACATGTAGGACATGCATTTTGGCAAGTAAAGTTAGATGAATCAAGTTCTAAGCTAATGACTTTTAATACACCATTTGGACATTATAAATTTAAGTGAATGCCTTTTGGCATTAGTTCCGCTCTTGTGGTATTTCAAAAAGTCATTGCACAGATCATGGGACTGCAAGGTGCTGAAGTTATAATGGTTGGTGATTTAATTTGAACTAGGGACCTCAAAGAACACAATGAAACACTGAGGTAAGTTTTGCAAAGAGAAAGGGACCTTAGAATTTAAGAATAAATAAGTGGCCTACATTTTTTAATATTGGATGTAAATTGAGCAAACATGGCTTAATTAGTGGGCCAGATAAAATAAAAGCAGTAGCTAAATTCCCCCTCCACCAATCTATAGAGGTTTATGGTGATGAAAATCTATTTGGAATTATTCAATACAAATATATCTAGAATCAGTACTTTCTTCAGGAAATAGTTGGAAAATGCTATTGCATGGCATTGGAAACATGGATTTAAACATGTATTTTGAGTAGTTAATAACTCATCAATCAGCATTTAAATAATGGCATATAAGTATTGTAGCAGTGTTGGTCCCTTTTTATATACATATAGACACTCTAATTTGCTTACATATCTCAACCAAACGTTTTTCAAAATGAAAAAATTGAATTTTTTGTTTAAAAAAAAAAGTCTAACTGGGATTGTGATGGGGTACCTGCCCCATACTGGACTTTAAGGGGTTCATAGAGCCCTTGGGAGGCTGTGCAGGAGGCAGGCGATCAGAGAGGGGCTACAAGGAGCAACCAATCAGGGCCAGGCTGGCCCATATAAGAAGGGCTGCAGAGCAGAGCAGCTTCAGTCACTCCCTGGAGCTTGAGGAGGGAGGAGGACTGACTACCTTGCAGGCTGAAGGCAGCAAGCACCCTGGGCAGAGCAGTGCTGCAGGCAGAAACCCAGGAAGTTAAAGGCAGCTCCTGGTGGGCTGCAGGGATTTGCAGGCGGAGGCCCTGAACCAAGGCAAAGAGGGTGCCGGGGCCATGGGGAAGTGGCCCAGGGAGATCTACACAGAAGTCGACGGAGATGCAGCAAGTGGCGGCCATCTACAGGGTCCCTGGCTGGCACCTGCAGTAGTGGGTTGGCTTGGGTCTCCCCCTCACCCCCACTAGCCCCTGAGGAAATGGCTGGGCTGGGGGACTGTGATACTGTCCCCCGGAAGGGGGGGGGAGTATAGAGTGCAGCACAGCCGGAAGGCTGTGTCACGAAGAGGATGCCGCAGTCCTGGAAGTGACATGGGTCCCCGGAGCCGCAGTGATGGTAGCAAGATGCCACCAGAAGGGGGCACACCAGCTAGCAGAGCTGATACCCAGGACATCTAGCTGGGGATGCTACAGTGGTGAGTCGCACCCCGTCAATGTGGTGGAGAATGTGGGCATTCGGTTGCCCCTGAGGGAAGGGGACTGAGTGAGAGACTTAGAGACTGCTTGACAGCTGCCCCTGATGGAAGGGGAGTTTGAAAGACTATTTCAGGGACACTTGAGGGTAAAGAGACTATGGAGCTGCTGTATACAGAGGCCTTTTTGGCGGAAGGCAGGTGTACCTTCCCAAGCTGGACTTCAGAGTTGCCGCTTCCACTGAAGGGTTGGTATCAACCAAGGGGGATTGATTGCCTTGGTGAGGCAGATTTTGGAGAACCAGCGGCAACAGTGGGAGGTACGGAGATATTTGCAGGAATGCCTGAGGCAATCAGTGGAAGAGCAGCTATATTTGCTCAAAACCCTCCAGGAGGTGATCAGGGGCCAGAGAGCCTGGGACAAGAAGCCAGGTCCGAGTGTCAGGCCAGAAGCCCGCACAGGGCATTGTTATGCCTGTGGGCAGAGGAGACACTTCAAGAGAGGGTGCTCCATTGGGAAAAGAAGTAGTCTATCCCCAAGGGAAAGAGAGCAGGGAAATCCCAAGGTCCCTGACCTGGGGAACCAGGGTGTGTGAAGAGGCAGCGGCCCTCACAGACAGAACAGGAGCCCAAGGAAGAGCAGCATCCCGACGGGGGATGAGAAAGGGGATCCGAGCTAGGAGAAGGGCAGGGGAGACAGAAAGGACCAGAAAGGGGAGCCAGATACCCAGAGGAGGTGACCAAGCTGTTGGAGAAGGCCAAAGGGACTGAATAGGAGAGAAAGGAGAAATGGGAAAGAAGGAAGAGTCCCTTAGACATGCATTGGCTAACAGAGCTGATCCCTGGGACATCCATCGGGGGCGCTGCAGTGGTGAGTTGCACCCCGTCACAGGGATGTTTCAATAATTTCAAAACTGCTTTCAAAAAATTTTTTTACGGAAAAATATGTTCAAACTGACCCTTTCCCAAAAGCAGTGTTCGTTTAAACAAATTGGCATTTTATGACAAAAAATCATTTTGTTGAAAAATGTTGACCCTCCCTTGCCATCTGCTGTAGTCTTTGGGACAACATTTTAGTTGCTTCGTATCTGTTCAGAGTACTGCTCCTAGGAGTGTCATTGCTGACACTGCAATGTGTCTGCTCTTTCATGGACAGTACTTCCTGGAGTTATATCATTCATGAGGCTGTGAAACATTATGGATCCAGGTCACATAGGCAAATGAATTATAAAACTGGCCAGTCATGTAAGTGTTATACCTTATTTACAGATGGGAAAACTTGGGAGCAGAAGGGAAAGGCAAATCCCAAGAAGGAAATCCCCAAGAAAGAGCAGAGAAGGCTCTGAACACAGTAGAATCACGCACAGCTTCTTGACAGTCTACGCAGTGAGCCCATTGGGGAGCTTGGGAAAGGAGCTGAGGACTAGCAGGTGAGACTGAAACTATACAGATCCATCAGCCAAACAGCCCTTCTTATGATGGAGTTTAAAGTTACTTACTGCTTAGATTTTAGTGTGCCTCTGATGTTCCTCCTTCACCTATCACCCCAGGCATGTCTCCTCCAATCTCGCATTGGGCTGTACTTTTGTGAAGATAACTGGAGTAATGTTTTTTTTTTAAGTCCCTCGCCAATGCCTGCAGCTGGTTGCTGCTGAGAGTGGTGAAGTAGTGTTGCTGCTGCTGCTTCCAACAGGCCCTCCAAAGAGTCCATGCCCATGTGCCAATCTGTGCTGTCCTAGCCTTTGTCATTCCATAGGACCAGCAGCAGCATGTCCTGGGTGAGATATCCCCCTTGTTGGCAGTTATAGAGGTAGTGCAGTGCCACTGTGCCTTCAGGTGTCCTCAACAGCTCCTCTGTGATGATGTCCTCCAGAGCCTTCTCTTCACTGGGTCCCCGCAAGCTAATGTAAAGTGAAAGAAGTTCTGTCTCCTTTATAAGAGCCTTTGAATTCAAGATTCCTCAGGGAAATACTTTGTGAGCCTTGTGGATCAGTCTGAGGCTGGGACTGGCTCGCTCAAGGGATTAGAATAGAAAGGTCCTGATTCTGAGCTGTGCCTCCTCAAGTTTAAACTGCCCCTGGCCCTCACAAATTCTGGGTCTGGTCTCTGGAATAAGTTAGAATGGGCCCATGAGCTGCTTTCATTTGTGTTGACTGCAACAGCTCCCCAATGGTGCCATCTGGTAGCCAGAGAGCTGGAGCACAGAGTACCAAGAATCAGAGGGTTAGCCGTGTTAGTAGTTAGTATCCACAAAAACAATGAGGAGTCCAGTGGCACCTTAAAGACTAACAGATTTATTTGGACATAAGCATTTGTGGGTAAAAATCCCACTTCTTCCAATGCTTGGAGTGAAAATTACAGAAACAGGTATAAATATATATTGGCACATGAAGAGAAGGGATTTACCTTAGAAGTGGAGAAGCAATGTTGAAGGTATCTCTACATAAAAGGATAAATGGACACAAATCAGACATCAGGAATGGTAACATACAAAAGCCATTAGGAGAACACTTCAATCTCCCTGGACACTCAATAACAGATTTAAAAGTAGCCATTCTTCAACAAAAAAACTTCAAAAAAGACTTCAAAGATAAACTGCTTTTTCAATTCATTTCATTTGCAAACTTAACACCATCAATTTGGGCTTGAATAGGGACTGGGAGTGGCTGGCTCACTACAAAAGCAATTATTGGGAGTGGACCACATCCATCCTGACTAAATTGGCCTTGTTAACACTGGTTCTTCATTTGTAAGGTAACTTCCTTCTCTTCATGTGCCAATATATTTATGCCTATTTCTGTAACTTTCACTCAATGCATCTGAAGAAGTGGGTTTTTTACCCACGAAAGCTTATGCCAAATAAATCTGTTAGTCTTTAAGGTGCCACCAGACTCCTCGTTGGTTTTTTGGCACACAGAGTTCGCTAGCCACACCACCCACAGAACACCTCTACACTAGGGGCTTTGGAGGTTGGGGCAGTAAAAGGGTGTTATGTCAGCCTACATTGCCTGGGAAACCCCCATGCATGGGATGAAATTCAGCTTGGAAATGTGCCTGGGTACCTGCAGTGATGGTGTAAAGGGGCTGGATCACAGTTCAGAACTGGGGGCAGAATCTTTCAGCTCTACATCACTGGTTCAAATCCAGACCAGGTTTGAATAGCAGCAAAAAGTGTTTGTCAAGTTCTTCAAATTTCACTAGGAAGCATGTTTTTAAATTCATATGGTAACTCTGCAGCAGCCAGTTTTAACTGCTGTGTGCATACCTTTCATAGCCTGTACTCTTCTATACATTTAGTATATTGTAGAATCCCATTAAGGTCTTCACACTGTCAAATAATTGCCATTACTGCTGAATGACTTAAGATGACCAATGTAAAGCATCTGGAACACACTTCCATCACAATTTCCTGTCATAAGACATCTGGATGGCAGAACGTCTCTCACAAGTAATGACTGGCCTATTGAGTCAGCAGGATGGATATATATATCCAAATTCATTCACAAGATGGCATGTATTGATGACAGTTAACGTGAAAACAAAGTCTCTGAAGGCAAATATTGGTTGCACGCATGCAAAAGGTTTAACTGAAAGCAAATAATGATTTCTTCTTATCCTTTCCTTTTTAGTATTGGTTTTGCTTACTGGTGCTATTAAATTAATAATTTGCATTCAGTTAATATCAGATTTGGGTCTGTAGAACTTATGGGTCTAACAGTATAGATTTATGTGCAGTGCATATGTATAAGCTATTTGGTATTGTTTTTGTTTCTGGGTTTTTTTCCCCTCTTTACACTACTTAAATTTTAACTGAAAGCCAGCAAATGTAGGACTTCATTGATTTTTTTTTCTGCTTTAACAATTTTATAAATTGACTTCCACAGTCATTTTCATTATTAAGTAGGATGGAAAGGCAAATTTCTTCAGAATCCTTTCTTGACTTTACAGGCCCAAAGAACACGTCACATGCTTTGAAATAAGGGACAATGATCATTACAGCTAGTTCTGCTATGGGTTGGGTTTGAGAAGGTAGGAAATTCACAGCAACCAGTGGCATCAGAGGCATCAATCCTGATTTTTCTGAAGGGTGCAAAATTGGCCAAATGCCACCCATAAAAGGAAGCATCAGGTGAATGCATACCACTTCCTTTTCCTCCCTCCTGTATATGTTACTGTTGGTTAGTGTGGAGTTCCTGTATTGTGTTTCCTTGAATAGGGCTATGATTTGCATCTCCCTAGGTACTCACAGGGACTGCAGTTTGCCAGGTTACTTGGGTACTTTTGTTTTGGACTTTGAAGCAAAGACATGAACCTTGCAATGTGCAAACACAGGTATTGAGATTCAATTAATTTATGGTATGCCTTTTCATAGGATTGACAATTCAGATAGGTTGCCCTGGCAACAAAGTTTAGTCCAATATATGTATTGGGATAGATTTGTGTGTGTGTGTGTGTGTGGGGGGAGAGATGGAGGGGTGAGCCTCCTGACCCTACTGGGAGTCAAAATGCAGTCCCTGCAAATTCGGTATCAATCCACTTTCCTTGTATATCTGCAGAATCATCCAAGCTGGTGCTGCTTCCCATCCCATCTCCCTGGCAGTCTACACGTCTACAGGTCTTGGAATTGTGCAGGCGCAGTAAGTCTTCTGTTTTAAGTAGGCCACCTTTCCCCCTTTCACTGCTGACAGGAAAGTTTGTCGTTAGGTGTTTTAAGTTGTGGCCACTTGGTCAGAATTGACTGCTTCTGTCTAGCCTTGCTGACCCCTTGCCATTCACAAAGATATTTATCTTCAAGTTAGGGCTCATTGACATGCTTTATAAAATATGAGGTTATATAAAGCATTCCTGATGTAATGTTTTGGGCAATGTCTCTGGTCTGTTGAATACAATAAGCCATACTGGTGTTTTTCTTTGGGGACAGGAAGAGTGTATGTTGCTTACCAAATTTATTGAACAGTTTTAGTATTTGCTATTTCAGGCGTATGAACTGGCTGGCATGTACTGCTGGTACTATACTGTAATTTAATGAAAACTTAATAAACCTTTAAACCAGAGAAGTCTTTAAACTACTCAGAAAAAGCAGTTTAAACTGTGGTATCTGGCTGCCTATAAAAGATGAATAGTTATTACTATTCACCTGGGGACTATCTTCATTAATATATTTGGATGATTCCATCCAATTTTCTCATCTATGCTCTATATGGTATACTGCATGTACAGTCAAAGGTAGGACTGGTGATGGGGGAAATAAAAAAGGAGCATCTAACACAAAAAACGTTAGTATGATACAAACGTTGATGGTATTAGCAGTTTTCTATTCGGCTGTATTAACATCGTGTGAATATTCCTCTTTCTCAACTGGCAATGATGAAATGCTGTAGAGATGAGTTCCTGACTTTTTTATATACTATTCACTATTACAGTACAATGCTTGTTCTTTAGTTAGATGAATGTATAAAGGGTTAAAATCACAGAGCACTTTCACAAAAAGACTTTTGAAATGTTTTTCCACCTCTGTTAAATTTGGCCTTTCTTTAATTTCTTGATCACAATAGCTCAGAGAGCTTGTAATGGTGTGAGGTCAAGCACAGTGGATAATTAACAAAAAAACTTTTAGTAGTAGGTGAGAGAGAGTGCCTGTCTACATCTACCTTTCTGCTCATTTTTTATTTTGGGTTACTTGAAACTCTGGTGGGTACTGTATTTCAATACATCTGTAATTCAGAACTTCTACCAGTTTATCACTTCTATCTTACAAGGTAAGATAAGACTTTTATATTGTCAGGAATGAAGAAACACCACTGAAAAATTATTACATCTAGATTTTTGTTGTATTATATTAGAAATGTTTTTGGTACACTAAAAATGAATTCTTAATAAGACACAGACTAATGGGAAGGCACTAGTAACAGTAGAAATGCACCAGTATGATTTAGTGAGGACTGTTTCTTCATCATTTTTAATGCAAAACTCCTGCACCTTTCTGAAATATTTCCTGGGAACAAAAGAATGAAGCAAATGGAAATGGAAGAGCCTTAAAAGATCAGGCTCTAAAGTACAGAATCTTAGATTTTTAAAAATCTCAAAAAATTCCATGAAACAAAGTCATATTATTTGCAATGAAATGTTTTCTTTGTAAATAGTTTAGCTTTCTGCTTCTGGTTTTAAAAATAAAATAAACAGGAAAGATACAATTGTTATTACAAGTCACAATCTCTGTCACAATCTCTTCCATAATTCAAGCTAACCAAATCAAATAAGCAGAACTTAATTTGTAATGAAAGAGGTGCTGGGGCTCAAGCAATTTTTTTACTTTCATAACTGATGCAGCAAGCCCCCAGGTGCCAGGGCTATGAACTGCCAAAACTAGAGGTACCGGGGCTCAGCCGTGGCAAGTCCTGGCACAAATTAAGCACTTTAAATAAATCAGTGTTGCACTGTGATCTTGATTTTCAGTGGCAGCAGAAATGATCAAAAGGTGCAAAAAAGCCCTGGTGATTACCAGACTGAGGAACTTTGCAAATGTTTACATTCTTCTTAAATTACATCCATTATATCTGAATAGGTTTGAAATTTCTTATAATACATTCTTCCCAGCAATAGATTTGAAGAATAAATATCCAAGCCACACTTGGAAAATCTTGGAGACCATAGTAGACACACGGGTTTACTTTAACTTTACTTATGTATAAGTGTTGTTGAAAGTGGGTGTTGTATAATACATTACAAGTTGACAAAGAGTGGAAGAAAAGGAAGTATAATTATCCCATTTTTACAGATGGGAAACCAGGGTACAATATACAGAGGGTTAAATGACTTGTTAATATCACAAAAGAAGTCTGTGACCACTAGGAACTGAACCCTGATGGGCAAGTCCAATATTTAAACACAAAACCAACCTTCCTCCTTAGGTCCATCCATAAATGGTGGAAGCCACAAAATATTGGTGTCAATGGTGTAGAAGCAAATAAATATTTTTATTAAGGTTAGAAATTTAACACCTGTGCAAATGTGAATACTTAATTTGGTTGATATTTTGCTAATCCTCTCTTCATCGGTGACATTTCTTGTACTATATTGCCCTGTATGCCCACGAACAGCAAATAATTCTTTGTTGTTTATATAGACTCTACCTACCTGTTCTCTAGAGTGGAATATTTTTAGCAAAAGTGCTACCTATGAACACTTTTATTTTCCCCTTTTCTTCTTTTTCAGCTTCTATAGAATTCTTATGTAATTAATTAAACACACAGATGACCAATTTACATTTTGTTCCCGAAGATAAGTGTTCAGAATTTACACTAACTGCAGTTCAACTGTTCTGAGTATTCTTGAACTCCTTTTCTTCCCTTGTATGTTTTCTGGTAGGAAACATTATTTTTTGTGGCTAACCTGTCTTTCTAAGAAAATTAATATGTATTTTGCATTTTCAAAAAGATTTTAATTAAAAATTAGATTTACACCAAAGAGAATTCCCGGGAACCTGGATTCCTCCTCGGTTGTACGCTGTTTACGTGGTTTTTCAGAATGCTGCAGTAAATCTGCATCATATTCCGCATCATGCAACCTGCAGAGATCTCATCAGAAAGTAAATTCCCCATCCAGTCTTGTCCAGATTAGTTTGGTTTATAAATTGATTCAGAATGTGAATTTCCTTCTCTGTAGTGGTCCTTCATTAAAAACCATCTTTATATCACGATAAAATGTTTTTTTAGAAAACAAAATACTTAATTTCATTAATCTGTTTAGCAATACCAATATAATGAGCCATAATATTGATTTTTTTAACTTAGGATTTAAAATCTCTACTTCTTTCCACAGAATTAAATGTTTCAAACTGATACTCAACCTCTTTACAGTCACATCTTTAATTTAGTTGTTATAATTAGGCATTAACTGGTGTCAGTGGTATAGCCAGTAACAGGCCATTCTGTTCTGCTTGTCTTGATTATCACAGTTTAGATGTAAAGTAAATTAGAATGAAAGACTATACAGTCCAATTACAGATAAAAGTAGCAAACTGCACTGGTGTAATTAGATGCCAGTACTATTTTTCCTAGATTTTGTATCTCTGAGGGCATTTCTCGTAACTACTTTGCTGAAGCCAATGTTTAAAGATTTTATAGATGGTGTGTGTCTTTGTGGCATCATCTTTTCTCTTTAAACTTTAAGTGCCTGAGTTACGCATGTGCATCCCTTCATTCCTTGTAAATCTCCTATTGTCCAGTCACCCCGGAAGCAAGGCAGGAGGCAACAGATGTGGTTTAATTAGGGTGCAACTTTATTTACTTAAAATATGTGGGAATACCCAGCAATAAATTGTATACTATAGATCATCATCATTCCTTAATCCTTTCCACCTCCTTACACTTGTAATAGGTTTAAGAGGGCTAGAAAAGGAGGCGGGGTTGGCTCTTTGCTGAACCAGATGTAGGAGTCTCAACCCCCCTTTCTCAGCTCCCTGAAGGGATGCTTTTGTTTAAAACCTTTCTACATAATCCCCAACCTGGTCCCAGCTATCTCATTGAGGGGATTAAGGGGGCTAGAAAAGGAGGGAGGTCAATTCCCTGCTGTATCAGACGTAGGAGCCAAAAACCCCACTTCCTCAGTTTCCTTAAGAGATGCTTTCCTTTACATCCTATTCTGATCCATTTTATCTGATGACAGTATCCCTTACATACTGAGTACCTGCATTGAATATCTACCATGAGTTTTACTTATTGAATTGTGATGTTAGAACCTAACCTTCCTGTCCCACCCCACTGAGTCCCATATCTGTTGTGGGGAATGCTGTAGCAAAACCCCCCACCCTGCCTCAGCCAGTTTGGGATGAAGGAAAAATTTCTTCCAGGCCCCAAAAGAAAAAGGGCAAACAGTGTAATGCCCACAGTGGATCTTGGAGGGACCTAGAGCTTTTCCCAATTCTATGGGTGTATGGGTAGGTGGGTGCTGCCAGTCCAATTGAGGTCAAAGAGGGCCTCTCCGGGACTGCATGGGTTATTAATACCCCCCTATACACTTCTTCCAGTGAGCTGGAAGGGCATTGCTTTCCCCTGACCATGTCCAGCTGTTTTCTGCTCCTCCTCACTCCATACAGGTAGTGTTTCCTCCTTCCTCTACCTCTGTCCCCAGTTGCCAGGGAAAGTCCTTAAAGGGGCAACAACCCTTTTTTCTAGCCAGCCAGGAAACGACACCATACATCAGACTCAAGGTTCCCAAACTTTTCTTATTGCTTACCCCCTTCCAGATGTACCAGCTGCCCTCATACCCCTACCCTCCTCATCACTGGTATTGTGTGTTCTTCTTAATGCTACCTGTCTTTAGCCATCTGTCCAAATTTCACTGTTACGTACAGTTACAATGCGACATATACAACCACAAAAACATCCTGACTAAGTTCTGAGGTCAGTTAGACTGGACAGTTGCTGGGCAACTGAACCCGCACTGTACTGTGATTGGAGGTGAGGACTCAGTGTATCTGTGTTCTGATTAGTACATCTTGAAGTAAATTAACTGCTGTATTTTATATAACAAATTCCAACAGTATTAAAGCTTTGTCTGAGTAGCCTAATATGAAAATACAATAAATAAAATAATTAATACATAAAATCTACCATTACACAATTTCTTCTGTGTTCCCTCCAGAGATGTTTTGCATATCTCTAGGGGTTCACATACCACAGTTTGGGAACTCCTGCCATACATAAAGTTGCAGGAGCCCATTCAGGACTATATGATGCGCTGTTTCCATCCTTTAAATAGGTAGACATTAATCAGGAAATGAGGATGGGTTTTTAATACACATTTTACTAAACCTTTTCATTCAAAGTGATGGGGAGAGATAATATTACAATAGCTTTTCTCTTTTGCATTTTCAAAATATAAAAGTGACCATGTGAGTGTTGTGATAGCTCTTCTACCAACATGGCTGCTTTCTTGTCTCACTGGAGTACAATTCTCTACTGTAAGGCAGAGTCTTTGCTGCCACTCATTGCAGGTCACAAGGGACAGAGGACTGCAGCACCAGGAATTACCCACTGGGGACGTATTCTAGAAGGGTTTCACTGTATTATTATTAATTATTTGTATTACAATAGTTCCTAGAGGCTCCAGGAACTATTGGAGTTCTGTTGTACTAGGTACTATAGATGGTCCCTGTTTCAAAGAGTTTATAGTTTAATAAGACAAAGGTCAGTGGGGAAACAAAGGGACAAGTGGTGAAGGGACTTGCTGAAGGTCGCACAAAAAGTCAATGATAGAGCTGGGAGTAGAACCCAGGTGTCCTAATAACCAGACAAGCTCCTAATTCCTTTAAATGTTACAGACAATAAAAAAGAACCCTGGTATTTACCAAGATAGTAACCATGCATGTGACATTATTCATACTTTTATTGATAAAGGCAATAGGGATATTTATAAATTGTTCTAGGGCAGTTTATAAATGCAATGAAATATTGTATACCCAGGAAAATGTGGAAAATGAATTGGCTTTAGGCAGTTGAGATGTAATGAATGTGCCCTTTAGGTATATATATAACTTTAAAGAAATCATTGGCTTCAACAGAGCTGGTCAAAAATATGTTAGAACTGTTTTCCATTAAAAAATGCAGTTAAGTTAAAATCTAAATATTTTATGGGAACTTTTCTATTTAAACAAAAGCAGTAATCTGTGTAGCCTTAACTTGTTGTCATTATAAAAACCTGAAAATAAAGGTTAGTTAATGTAATATAAATTATATGAATTTGGGGATTTCTCAGAAAACCCATTCAAACAGTGAAAGGGAAAAGACCAACCTCCCATTGTTAGAAAAAAATTCACATGCTCAAGTGGGAGGTATCGGCATGTTTTCTACTCACATTGATCACAGTGATACAAAGGACTTCTTTTTGAGTTTTCAAAATACAGTAAAACAGTTGTCAGATCAGACATGTTTCAGCAGGCTTCCTTCCTCCTCACTGCAGATGAATATTTTGGATATTCAGTGATAGTTGTCACGTCATATTACCTGATTCTACTGTTATTACACACAGGCTTGTGGTGCTCACCAGTATGATAGCTAGCCACTACTGTAGTATTCTCGGTAGTACATAGGAATCCTGCCCTGCTGCTGAACAGGGGAGAGGCTCCGTCAAAGCAGTGCAAATGTACAATTCATTGCTGGCACAACCTTTTTCAAGAACTGTTTCTCAGGATGTTTTGGCACACCGCTTTTGCAACAAAATTGTCCCATGGAACTATATTGCAAAATGCCATTCAGTTACTTATAGCATTCTACTTACAGCAGGTATGCAAGTTCATGTGGGAAAACATTCATATATTGAGCTGCCTCATTTTTAATGCCCTTACTATGACTGTGCACACAAATGGCCAGGTAGTCATACAGTTAATTGAATACATGTACAAAGAGCCACATAGCACACACAGTAGCTATACTGGGCACACGTTATGGTCTCACCGTAGGAAAAATGTAGTTAAGGTTGCATCAAGATTTTTTGTTTTACAAGAGCGTCTGTACCTCAGCGTCCCCACCTTTTTTCCGCACCCTTTTTTTGGGTAAACATACCATGAGGAATTTGAACCAAATTTCATCCAGTAGTTAATCTGTGCATGGAGTAATCTGCAATGTGTTGTTATGGTTGTATTGTGTTGTGGGGTTTTTTGTTTGTTGTTTTTTAAGGAAATTTGGGAAAAATGGAACACTGGAAAAGCCTGGTTTTTTTCCTCTCCTCTCACAGTGCACATTTGCTGTCCCCTGCTACTGCCTGAGCTCTAAGATTGTGACATCAGAGATAATCAGCCACCCATCACTCCCCTCCCTCCAGTGCACATGCACACTTGGAGAGAGTAACAATTGCCCTAGTTGTCATGGCAACAGCTGCCTTTGATAATTGATTTACCTCAGACTCCCAGCACATTGTAACAAAAAAGGGTCCCTGAAGGGAACTGTAATGAAAGCAGACAGGGTTTGGAAAAGGCCCTGCTGGTCTCTTTTGGGCTTGTACTGAGGTAAGTTGCATCTTTTCAGAGGGTAATTGTTGAGTTGTTTCTGGTAACATGAAAATAAGATATAAAGCTCCAGCTCTTTTTCATGTACATTGTTTATATGGCTTTCTGAATATTGACCTTTTTAAAAAGTCAAGTACTCTTGAGTTAGGAATTGCCAGAATGAACTTTGTCCATGCAACCCTAATTTAGCCCCCACTGCACATGCATTATGATACAGCCTTTAATCACATGCAGGAATGACTACCTGTGAAAACTTTGGAGTAAGTAACTTGCTCAGCATTCTATAGGAACTCGATGACAGACACAGGATAGAATCCAAGTCTCCAGGGTAACATTCAACTGCCTTTGCCATAAGATTATTCTTTCTCTTCCTACAGTCCCCTGCCTCAGCAACTTCTTCAACAAATGAGGCTGCGGTTCTACTGACAACAGCCTCCTTCCACACACGACCCTGATTCATCCCTAGAGCAGATCCATCCTGTGCACTGAATGAAATAATAAGGGGATCATGTAATTTAAAAACTATATCATAATGCATGTTTAAAGTGGGGAGGCAAATTAAGGTAGGATGGGCATTATTCATTCTGGCATTTCCTAACTTAAGAGTGCTTGACTTTACACACTTTTTTAGTCTTTCTTTGTATTTTCTAATTTTGTTTTATTGTTTAGTTTACTATGAGAGCGACCTTTAATATTAATTTTTTTGTTTGTGAGTTTATATATAGTGTCATAGGTATTCTTATTACTCTGCAGACATGTAACAATAATGCATAATAATTTTATTTATGTAGTGTATTATAATTACAAAGGGCTTTACAAACATATTCACTCACTGCTATATGGTAGGTGTGAAAGCATTATTGTCCCTGTTTCACACGGACCAACTGGAGTAGTCTATTTAATAAGATGAGGAAAATATCCTTGCCCCAAGATGCTTAGCATCAATATGGCTAGATTCTTCACCACCTCCACTTAGCTTTTACCCAAGATGCACTGATGCACCCTTAGCCAGAACCTCAAGCTGCTGTTCACAAACAGAAACAGAGGGAATTTAAAATATTGCTGCTTACCCTCTCCCTGGCGTGAATGCCTCCTTCAAGTTGTCTGCTCCCAAGGATACATGGGGTACAATTTTCGTACACACCCTTTTCCCACTGGCCTGAATTTGGTCTGTTATTTCTGAATGTACAGTGACCATGGAAAATATCATCTTGACAACTGGAAACTGAAGTCTCTTCTCAACAGAGCAAATTCAGGATAGGAACATTAGTGCAAGATTCCCCATTCTTTCTTCTTAACAACTTTGCTAATCTCTAGAAGAACCACCTCTAGGCAGCAAGGGGCAGCTCAGTCTCCATAACTACCAGTCTCTAATACTGCCACCAATGGCATTAATGGTTTCAGTAGTTTTTGTTACATGAACACCCTCCAGTAGGTGCTGGATTGGAACATATTAATTTCACCTAGGGTACAAAGATCAATCAGAATCTGGAAAAGAAATAAAAAATAAGGTGCTTACTCATATGAGTGTTTCTCTCTATTCACTCTATTTGAATACCATTTTAATGTAATAATGAGGTGGAAAAGACTCATGTTGCTTGATTCTCTGGGGTTAGGTTAATTGGTAATTTATACCAAAATGATGATAAGAAAACATTTAGTAAGTTTCCATTTTTCAAAGCAATGTGAAAACTTCCTTTTCACAGTAAATGTACAGTAAATTATATATGTTGATTTTAAGGAGATTCAGTTTTACTTGATTAATTTGCTAGAGATCGTTTAAGGTGTAAGCAAGGCATATATTTTCCTGTGAAACCAAATTGCTCCGACCCTTTGCTAATTTTACCTACAATTAGTTTGGTGTAATTATCACAGCACACAATTCAGTCTGCTTCCACAAAAATTATTGTTCCTGGGGTCATAAAACTCTTTAAAAATTGCTTAATGAACAACTGAGCCATGGGTATGTCTTAGAAGATGAGAATTGCTATTAAATATGTAGTACATGAAGTTACAGTATGCGTACAGTATATACAACAAACTCGTATAAAATAATGCCTTGAGGAAATACTTCAATATAGAAAAATAATATGTGGTCATGTAATTAAAGACTGTCATAACACGTATGCATAATGGGGCTGAATTAAGGTTATGCTGGCAACCTCAATTCTGGGATTTCCTAATTTTTGATTGCTTACTTTTGCAACCTAAATATTCTTTTAACATAGATTTTTTCTTTTGCATGTAATTATAGGTGAAATTAGTTGTTCCACCTATATATAAGATTGCATGACACTTCCTGTGTTTTCAGTTGCTTATAACTTTGCTTAACCCTTCAGACTGAAATTTCCCATCTTGGGTATCTGCTTCAGACTGAATTGTTTTGGAAACTTTTAGCTAAAATGGTTTCAGGTCAACATCTTCCAAAGTGTGTGTATCAATTTGCCATCCACAAAATTTTGTGCCTGACTTTCTCTCTCTCTTGTCTGAAAAGAGAAAATAACTGAAACTTTACCTGACTTCCTTACAAGCCTATCCAATGGCCCTGATTCCCTCTATTTATTTAGAGATTTGGTCCAGGAAAAAAAATCCAGATGTTTGCAATATACCTGTGCTCTTGTTAAGATGCCTCCAAAATCTTGTTTGTGCTGTATAAATCCATAAAGTTGGCTATTTTGTTCTTTTCCCCCTAACAGTTAAATGGGTTTTCTGCACCTGGTCCCACAGTGTTGACCTAACAAAGAGTAGAAATATTAAGAGGGTTATCCTTCATAGCTCAGGACAGCTGCAAGAACAAGAGCACCCTATTCCACTGGACCTTCTCTCAGAGAAAGAGAAGCAGAAAAGACTGCCATCTGGAACTCATATGTGCAGCTTAGTAGCTATGCCGGAAGGGAAGGCACTTGTCGTCTTGAGCGCCTAAGTCCTGCACAATGTATGGAAGCCCCTCCCCTAGCATGGCTTGGAAGCTGTGATGAAGGGGATAGATAGAAATAGAAAAAGGAATATTTTATAGATGTATAGTTTTCCCTCCCCAGGCAAAAATCCATTTTTTATCAGGATGGGTGCACCTTATGTTAAAGGAACTTAGGCCTGGTCTACACTACGGGTTTAGGTCGACTTTAGCAGCGTTAAACCGAATTAAGCCTGGACACGTCCACACAACGAAGCCCTTTCTTTCGACTTAAAGGGTCCTTTAAACCGGTTTCTTTACACCACCTCCGACGAGGGGATTAGCGATAAAACCGGCCTTTGCGGGTCGGAATTGGGGTAGTGTGGACGGAATTCGACGTTATTGGCCTCCGGGAGCTATCCCACAGTGCTTCATTGTGACCGCTCTGGACAGCACTCTCAACTCAGATGCACTGACCAGGTAGACAGGAAAAGACCCACGAATGTTTGAATTTCATTTCCTGTTTGCCCAGCGTGGAGAGCACAGGTGACCACGCAGAGCTCATCAGCACAGGTAACCGTGATGGAGTCCTCCCAGGATCGCAAAAGAGCTCCAGCATGGACCGAATGGGAGGTACGAGATCTGCTCGCCATATGGGGAGATGAAGCAGTGATAGCTGAACTCCGTAGCAGTAAAAGAAATGGAAAAGTATTAGAAAAGATCTCCAAGGCCATGAAAGACCGAGGCCATAACAGGGACACACAGCAGTGCCGCGTGAAAATTAAGGAGCTACGGCAAGCTTACCACAAAGCCAGAGAAGCAAACGGAAGGTCCGGGGCAGAGCCGCAAACTTGCCGCTACTACGCGGAGCTGCATGCGATCCTAGGGGGTGCAGCCACCACTACCCCAACCGTGTGCTATGACTCTCTCACTGGAGAAACACACAGGGAAGACGGTTCGGGGAACGAGGAAGATGACGATGGAGGTACTGTAGGTAGCTCACAGCAGCAAGGAAGCGGAGAAACCGGTTTCCCCAACAGCCAGGATATGTTTGTGACCCTGGACCTGGAACCAGTAACCCCCGAACTCACCCAAGACCCTCAGGGCACACAGGAGACCTCTGGTGAGTGTAACTTTGTAAATATTTGTAAACATTACACAAAAAAAAGCAAGCGTGTTTAATGATTACTTTGCCCTGGCAATCGCGGCCAGTACATCTACTGGAAAAGTCTGTTAACGTGTATGGGGATGGAGCGGAAATCCTCCAGGCACATCTCCAGAAAGCTCTCCTGGTTGAAATGGGGTGATTTTATTAAGGGGACATTCAGAGGCACCCGTTCCTGCTCTTCTGACCAGAAATGTTCCCCGCTGTTAACCATGCGGTGGGGGGAGGGGTGAAGTGATCATCCCAGAGAATCGTGTGTGTGTGTGTGGGGGGGGTGGTTTACTTGTGTTTGTGCCGCATGTTAACCGGGAAACCGCAGCCCCCTCCTTTTACATTGAAACCCCATTTTAAATGGACAACCCAATTCATCCTTGATATGGGAAATGCGCTGCTGTTTGCAACCTTTCCCGCATGTTAAGAAGGTTAAAAAAGCCAAAACACTGTGGCCTACCATGGCTGCCTGCAAGCCGAAATATGCGACCTTGTAATGAAAGAGTGTACCCATTGTTCTCTAAAATGTGTCTTTTTTAACCACCTCTCCCTTCTCCTCCACCAGCTGCAAATGTTTCTCCTTCGCAGAGGCTCGTGAACATTAGAAAGAGAAAACGTAGGACGAGGGACGATATGTTCACGGAGCTGCAGATGTCCTCCCACGCTGATAGAGCACAGCAGAATGCGTGGAGGCAGTCAATGTCGGAGATGAGAAAAGCCCAATATGAACGAGAGGAGAGGTGGCGGGCTGAATCGCGGGATGAACAGAGCAAGTGGCGGGCTGAAGACGATAGGTGGCGTCAGCTTGCAGACAGACGGCAAGAGGCAATGCTCCGTCTGCTGGAGCATCAAACTGATATGCTCGAGCGTATGGTTGAGTTGCAGGAAAGGCAGCAGGAGCAGAGACCGCCGCTACAGCCCCTGTGTAACCAACAGCCCTCCTCCCCAAGTTCCATAGCCTCCTCACCAAGACGCCCAAGAACACGGTGGGGGGGCCTCCGTCCACCCATTCACTCCACCCCAGATGATCGCCCAAGAATCAGAAGGCTGGCCTTCAATAAGAATTAAAGTTTTAAAATTCAGTGTGTCCTTTTCCATCCCTCCTCCCCCACCCATCCCAGGCTACCTTGGCAATTATCCCCCTACTTCTGTGAGGAACTAATAAAGAATGCATGAATGTGAAAAAACAATGACTTTATTGCCTCTGCAAGCGGGAGGGGAGGGTGGGGTGGGGTGGTTGGTTTACAGGGAAGTAGAGTGAACTGGGTCGGGGGGGGGGTTTGGAGGGTTCATCAAGGAGAAACAAACAGAAGTTTCACACAGTAGCCTGGCCAGTCACAAAACTCGTTTTCAAAGCTTCTCTGATGCGCACCGCGCCCTGCTGTGCTCCTCTAACCGCCCTGGTGTCTGGCTGCGCGTAATCAGCGGCCAGGCGAGTTGCCTCAACCTCCCACCCTGCCATAAAGGTCTCCCCCTTACTGTCACAGATATTGTGAAGCACACAGCAAGCAGCAATAACAATGGGGATATTCTTTTCACTGAGGTCTGAGCGAGTCAGTAAGCTGCGCCAGCGCGCTTTTAAACGTCCAAATGCACATTCCACCACCATTCGGCACTTGCTCAGCCTGTAGTTGAACAGGTCCTGACTCCTGTCCAGGCTGCCTGTGTACGGCTTCATGAGCCATGGCATTAAGGGGTAGGCTGGGTCCCCAAGGATCACGATAGGCATTTCAACATCCCCAACGGTCACTTTCTGGTCCGGGAAGAAAGTCCCTTCCTCCAGCTTTCGAAACAGAGCAGAGTTCCTGAAGACGCGAGCATCATGTACCTTTCCCGGCCATCCCACGTTGATGTTGGTGAAACGTCCCTTGTGATCCACCAGGGCTTGCAGCAGCATTGAAAAGTACCCCTTGCGGTTTACGTAGTCGGTGGCTTGGTGCTCCGGTGACAAGATAGGGATATGGGTTCCGTCTATGGCCCCGCCACAGTTTGGGAATCCCATTTCAGCAAAACCATCCACTATTGACTGCACGTTGCCCAGAGTCACTACCCTTGCTATCACCAGGTCTTTCATTGCCCTGGCAAATTGGATCACAGCAGCCCCCACCGTAGATTTGCCCACTCCAAATTGATTCCCGACTGACCGGTAGCTGTCTGGCATTGCAAGCTTCCACAGGGCTATCGCCACTCGCTTCTCAACTGTGAGGGCTGCTCTCATCTTGGTATCCTGGCGTTTCAGGGCAGGGGAAAGCAAGTCACAAAGTTCCATGAAAGTGCCCTTACGCATGCGAAAGTTTCGCAGCCACTGGGAATCGTCCCATACCTGCAGCACGATGCGGTCCCACCAGTCTGTGCTTGTTTCCCGGGCCCAGAATCGGCGTTCCACGGCATGAACCTGCCCCAGTGACACCATGATTTCCACATTGCTGGGGCCTGTGCCTTGTGAGAGGTCTATGCCCATGTCAATTTCCTCATCACTTTCATCGCCGCGCTGCAATCGCCTCCTCGCCTGGTCCGGGTTTCGCCTTGGCATGTCCTGGCTCTGCATATACTCCAGGACAATGCGCGTGGTGTTCATAGTGCTCATAATTGCCGCGGTGATCTGAGGGGGCTCCATGATCCCAGTGCTAGCTATGGTGCCTGGTCAGAAAAAAGGCGCGAAAGTAGTATCTGATGGACCAGGAGAAGGAGGGAGGGCGGGAGGGAGGGAGGGCCGAGTGACGACATGGCGTACAGGTACAGGAACAGGGAGAAACACAAACAACTGTCACACAGAATGGTCCCCCCAAAGATTAAACTGAAAACCCTGGGCTTAGCAGGCCATTGATTTCACGGAGGAAGGGGAAGCAAATGAATACAGAACAAATCTATTTTTTACATCTTAAGCTGGCAGCCGACGGTGCAGCATGAGTGATAGCCTCTCCAGTACGACGATGACGGTTACCAATCATAAAATACCATCATCTGCCAAAAGGCAAGGGGCTGCTGCTGTGTAGCAATGCAGCCCCATGTCTGCCAGCCCCACGTCCGCCAGCACCCAGCATCGCCCTCGGCCTCTTCTGGGTGCTTAGCAGACAATACTGGGCAATTGGCAGAAAATAGTATATTACGACTGGTAGCCATCATCATCGAAACAGTAGCATGTCTGCCCAGGTGGCCATGATTGACAGCCACACCAGTACGACGACGATGGGTACCAGTCATAATATACCATCGCCTGGCAAGGGGCTGGTGCAATGCAGCCCTACGGCTGCCAGCCCCACGACTATCACTCATGCTACACCGTCTACCGCCAAAAGGCAGTTAGCAGCTGCTGCTGTGTAGCAATGCAGTCCCACGTCTGCCGGCACCCAGAGGACATATGGTGACGGTGAGCTCAGCTGAGCTGAGCGGGCTCCATGCTTGCCGTGGTATGTTGTCTGCACAGGTAACCCAGGTAAAAAGGCACAAATCTATTGTCTGCGTTGCTGTGACGAGGGGGGGGGGGGCCTGACGACATGTACCCAGAACCGCCCGCAACACTGTTTTGCATCATCCGGGCATTGGGATCTCAACCCAGAATTCAAATAAAAGGCGCGAACCGCTTCTCGGCTCTCTGAGCTGTGGCACAAACGTAGTATCTGACGGACTAGGGGAAGGAGGGAGGGCGGGCCGAGTGACGACATGGCGTACAGGCACAGGGAATTAAAATCAAGAATGGTGGCTGTGCATCAGGGAGAGACACAAACAACTGTCACACAGAATGGCCCCCACCAAAGATTAAACTGAAAACCCTGGGCTTAGCAGGCCGTTGATTTGACGGAGGGAGGGGGAAGCAAATGAATACAGAGCAAATCTATTTTTTACATCTTAAGACGACGGTGCAGCATGACTGATAGCCCTCGGCATCTTTCTGGGTGCTTGGCAGCAAATACGGGGCGGCGTATGACGATGGTCTTCAGGCCTATTGCACAATCGGCTGCTCGGGGAAGACTCTGCTAACGTGCGATGACCCGACTTGTAATAGGACGGCTAATAGTCGTAATACACCATTTACTGCCAAAAGGCAAGCCCCACGGCTGCCAGCACCCAGATCGCCGATGAAGGCTACCAGTCTACTGCACCGTCTACCGCCAAAAGGCAGTTAGCAGCTGCTGCTGTGTAGCAATGCAGTCCCACGTCTGCCGGCACCCAGAGGACATATGGTGACAGTGAGCTCAGCTGAGCTGAGCGGGCTCCATGTTGTCTGCACAGGTAACCCAGGTAACCCAAGTAAAGAGGCGCGAATCTATTGTCTGCCGTTGCTGTGACGGGGGAGGGAGGGGCCTGACGACATGTACCCAGAACTGCCCGCGACACTGTTTTGCATCATCCGGGCATTGGGATCTCAACCCAGAATTCAAAGGGGCGGCGGAGACTGCGGGAACTGTGGGATAGCTGTGGGATAGCTACCCATAGTGCAATGCTCCGGAAGTCGACGCTAGCCTTGTACTGTGGACGCGGTCCGCCGACTAGAGCACCTAGAGCATTTTATTGTGTGGACACACACAATCGGCTGTATACAACCGATTTCAATAAAACCGGCTTCTATAAATTCGAACTAATTTCGTAGTGTAGACATACCCTTAGTGTTGTTAAATGGAATCCATCCTTCAGGGACAGCAGAATTTTTGGTGGTTAATTTTCGCTACATAATTATGGCTATAGTGGAAAAACAGTTGCCAAGGAAGTCTGAAAATGATCTCCAGTGGGCTAATCCACAGAGAGCTTTGTCTACATGTGATTTGACAGTAAGCATAGTCAACATGTATTTTATATTATACCCCTAGAATTAGGGGTAAACTGATTGTAGCTGCTCCATTAGCAGCAGTAACCTTTTCTATAGCACTTTTCTATATACATCATTTTCTATAGCACTTATCACCATGTTGTCAGTGCACTGATGGGTAAAGTCCTCCTCTCCCTCAACAACCCCGTCTAACCTCCCTCCTATTCTTTTAATAGGTTCAGAGCTTGTCACCATTTCCTACCTCCAACATGCAATAGGAAATGTGGATTTATGGCAACCAGACATGAACTTGTTGGCCAAAATATTACCTTCATCATATGTTTTGTCATCTGTGTCAGTGCTGCAAGGTACAGTAAGTGCTTTAGGGGTGGTATTTACAAATGTGCCTAGCATTGTCCTAATTCTGCACCCACTGAATTCAACTATAAAACTCCCATTGACCTCAGTGAGCACAGTTAGGCCAACTGAGTGCTTTTGAAAAACTCACCCTTCATGCATTGCTACCTTTGTAGCTCTCAAGATCCTGTTTCACTGGCTGAAAGAATATCTCCATGAAGCACTACCTGGCATATGATCCCCAGGCTCTCTAATAAATTGAGCAAATTACACTGTGGATTCTTTCCAACCAGTAATCTGCTAAACATGGAATTGTTTTCAACCTCCAGGATTCACTGGCACTGGCAGCTGTCTGTGATCATTCTGTCTATCAAACACACAATACATTTTGGTAAGATTGCTCAGACACGGAGATGTGTTATAAGGCTGCTATCATGAGTTAAAAAATAAATGATCATTCACATTTTGTGAAGCTGGCTGGTAAATTTGGAATAATGTCCTCTGTATCCTTTGCCCTTGAAACTAGAATCATTCTATCATAACTAAGTTTAGTAAAGAAATTCTGAATGATAATTTGTGACAAGTAATAGTCTTGACTAGGCTAGAATTAGTCATAGAGGTAAAGACCAGAAGGAAACACCAGATCATGTAATCTGACCTCCTGTATAGCGCAGACCACCAGCATCACCCAGACCCTACACACTAAACCCAACAACGAAAATTATCCCCTCTCAGCCGTCTTTCTGCTAGGCTAAACCAACCAAGCTCTTCTATGTGCCTCTTGTAAGATAGGCCTTCCATTCCCCTGATCACCCTAGTAGCTCTTCTCTGCACCTGGCTTAATTTTTAGCCTGGCTTCCATATGCGGAGCTGGCCCTCCCCTGTGATGGGAGTGTGGTCCATGGGCATGAGAACTACCAGACTGTCCTTAGCGAGAGGTGCTAAGCAGGGCCACAGTTCAAATGCCTTAATAGCTGAGATATAGGAGGTCTAAACAAATTATTTCGTGAAGCTGAAATGGTGACAGTGTGGTAATTTTAGGGTCCAACTTCACATGGAGATGCAATACTGTGTTTATCATGGTCATCAAAGTTGTCAGCGATATAAATACATTGGTCTAACATTGCTTGTGGTTCTCTCTGACATGCTATTGGTAAAGATAAAGTGGTACTTTGTGACAGGCCTATTTTAGTCTAACCTGTGACTCAAGCAAAACACACAGAAGTATTTGTGTGAGACCGTTTGATAATCTGTAACTCCATTGTTTTCTGTCTATTATAAAATTATATTACTTATATCACATTATAAGTAAGCGTGTTGATATTAGTATATTTAATTCTTACCTCTCTCTCTCTCTCTCACTCCCTCCCTCCCTCCCTCCCTCTGTGTAGCTCTCCCTTTGTAGTTTTCCAGGAGCCCTCAGAATAGTATTGAATATTTTGTTAATCTTGAGCAGTACAGGTCATTCATATAGACGTGGATAATAGTTAACTTTCGCTCAGATTTTTACCTTATGTAATATCCAGTATTGTTTTTGGTTAGGCGTGGTCAGTGATAAATAAAAAGATAATTTTAGGACACCGGAAAATTACTTTAAGTAGTTTGTCCCAGATCCTCAGCTGGCATAAATTGGCACTTCTCTACTATTTGTGAGCAATTGTATCTTTTCTACCTTCTATACTGAAGCCTGATTTTGAAGAATTGAGCTGTTCTCTATCAACCACAACTTTCCAGTATTGTCTCTCTGAAAGCTTTGTCTTGTAACTGAATATAGGCAAACAGAAGTTGCAGTTGAAGCCATGTAGAGGATTGTATTTTTATAGACAGTCCAAAACTAGTCATTTTGGAAATAGATATAAGAAAGTATGAAGCATGTTTTACAATTACATAAACAAATATGTGACCGACTGTAGTCAAGTGCAGCATTAGTTTAATATTCACTGTGCTCTGCCTGCAATGCTGAAATCCTGCCCCCAAACTCTCACTGACTTCAGTGGCACCAGGATTTCACATTACAGTCTGGGACCTCTTGATTTTCCATCTCTAATTGTACAAGTTACATTCCCCTACAAAAATGACCTTCGTATCTGTTTATGTTTGATACCGTACACTAATGTCTACTGGAATTTACATAATCCAAATATTTAAATAGCGGTTTTAATATATTTTTTAAGTGAATGACATATTAGAAGTAGCTAAACTTTTTATCTTACGTTGGAATGTGAGTTTAATTTCAGTGTGCAACTGAGTAGTGTTGAATCATAGGGGTAAAAGGGATTATGTACATTATATAAATGCACATAAAGCTTAAGTAATAATGCAGTATTTGTTTATTATTCAGGCCTGTCGCATCTGTTTCTAACACCAGAAGGAATAAATGTCATAATATATTTTAAAGATACAGATGTGTGTGTGTGTGTGTGTGTGTGTGTGTGTGTGTGTGTGTGTGTGTGCACATATGGATGTAAACTAAAATATAACTATACATATGCATATGTACTGCATAGGCTTTCATACATATATAGTATACAATAAATGCCATGTTAATAAACTTAAAAGTAGTAAATAATAGAAACAGAAACAAGATAAAAAACAAAATGAAAAAATAATTAAAACAATAACTATTCCGTTCATTCTGAACATATCACACAAGATTGCATTAGGAAACACAATAAAAATGTGCTTTTAATCTGATAGTAAAAAAACCCAATAAAATAAAAATGAAATCCATTAATGAAAATAATGGATCTTATCCAAACTGGTTAAACACTTAACATACATGATTTTTTTTTCAGTTGGTGATATAGTAGTCTTAGTCACATACTGTGGTTGTTACAGTGCAATTAGTACCACTCATTGCATAGTGTTACCATGTTAAAAAATAAAAAAAGAGAATGGCTTCACAGATGAGACACTTTCCTTACCAAACTAATATTATAATGAGAGTATGCAAAATGTCATATTTAAAGCTGTGACATTGTTACTGGCAAGGGACCGAATCTCACTCTTATTTGGTCTCGGTCAGTGGTTTGGTTGGTGGGGGTGGCTGAGTGGGGAGAAGAGAAACCATTTATCTGGCAGGCTGATTTAAAATAAATAAATAAAATAAAAAGGTAACTCAGGGGGATGAAATGTATTCAATATCAGGGAGATTGATTAGTTGGTGCTGCTAATGTGATCACGCCACTCCAATGTACCTCATTTTGATGGACATCACTCACTTTACTCCTACAATTACCTGTGCACCTCTTCACTTTAATGGTTAAAAATTATTTACATCAGAATTAAAAGATTGTGAAATTGAGGTTATAAAAGAGTTGTTTGCAGTAATTAAATGACTCCCATATATTTTTAAGTGTTCTGCCTGAATGGTTTTTAATTGTTCCTCATTTGAGTTTTTTTGTCGCATGTTGTGTTCCGTATTTGGCAAATTGAGAGGTATAGCTATGATCACAAATAAGTATTAAATTGAACAGATATGGGATAAATTAATTTTTACATGACTATCACCTCCACATAATTGGCAGCTATATAAAAAATTAGAGCTGTGTGTGATAAATTGCAAAGCTATATGATAAATGAACTTACGCACCTTTGGCAGCTTTACCTGGTCTCTGCCCACTAATCCATCTTCCCTGAGACTTATTCTAATTATTCAAATCTTTGAGCAGCTTCAATTAACTACAATATTTTAAAAATCAATTTCCCCACAAATGTTTCTTCCTATTTCCCCCAAATGTAGAAATACCCTGGCCTGAGGCCCATGATAGGCAAGTGTCAGTCCCGTGCAAAACGACAGGTTTTCTATACATTCATGTTATGACTCTCTGTTATTTGCCATCCCTGCAGTGCTAGAAATGAGAGCATCCTCACATTAGAAAGTGGCAGTTCCCAGCTTTACAGTACCGTGCAGGAGCCCTTTCCTCAGTCAATACATATATGATATTATATGCAATGAATGAGGCATCTTTGAGGTGATTGAGTCAGAGCTAAGTTTGTGTGTAGTGCAGCCTATCTTCCTTCTGAATACTGGTGAATCATTATTAAAATGTATTATGCAGGCATGAAATATGATTTCCAAAGATTCAGAACTGGGCCAAATCCCAACATGTTTTCACTGGAACTCTCAAAGCCTTTCTCTGTAAAGCCTTGCCAAATTTCAGCTTATAGTTCAACCATTGTAGCTATAGATGTGCAAAATACATTGCAAGCTATTTTGTACAATGAGAAAAAGAGTTTTTTTTCTCTTTTCTTGCACTTAAAAATGGCTACATTTTTGTATTCAAACTTTCCAGAACATTTCTCCTGGTAACAGCAATTAGACCTGTAAAATTTTGTCCCAGTAGGAGGAACTGTTAGAAAGTTATGAACGACTGAAAACCAGGGATTATAGTGAGAAATACTTCAACAACCTTAACTCTATCTGTTGCTGACAATCCAAATATAATATACAGGCTTGAGTGTATTTTTTGCATATTATGTACATTATGAATTACCATAGTGCAGTAAATTTTTCTTTTCAAAGGAGAAAGAAACCCCAAAGTGACCAGAATGTATGTTTATAGTATAATTTACACAACCTTTTCCCCTTATTTTGGGAAATGATTCCCTTTCATTTCTTTGCATACGTTAGATAGCGATGCCTGGGGAGGAAGGGGGCAGGAGAAATGCCTGTTTTGGCATGTCCCACCTGGCAAGTATAGATTTCTGTGTGAGTGAAGATGGCTTCAGTAAATAGCACATGCAAAGCACTTACTTTTCATGCAAGTAAAGTTTATAAGAAGAAACTCCACAAAATGGGAGAGTAACTTTTAGGAAGGAAGCCTATGCCTTCCTTGGTGAATAGGTCCCCATGCTACCATAATAATGCACATTTCTACTAGGACAAACACTTATTTGTTCAAAGTGAATATTAACACTGTAATTTACTACCTAATTACAATTTTATAGTAATAACTGAAAATGTGGTATTAAAAAGCCTGGCATACACTGCTCCTCACTATTTGGCTGTTGTTAGTGGTATGGTATGTGACTTTGTCAATATACCAGCATTACAGTGGAGATTTCTTAGCAACATTAACCTTGCTGCAAAGTACTGTTCCATACTTTATTATTTATTATTATTCAAAGTTTATTATTTTCTGTATTTTTAGAAAGGTTTTATTAAAGGGCCTGATCCTCCTCTCGTTGAAAGTTGATGAATAAATTCCCATTAACTTTAAAAGGAGCAGGATTAAGTCCTGTGAACCTCAGTACATATAGCGGATCTTGTTCATGTAAAAGGCACAGTACTCAGTATTCCTTGAGGAAGGCTTTATAACATTGCACCATTTTCTAAAAGGATGAGATATTCTCATAAGAATGATGCGTCTGATAAAGTGGGCATTCACCCACGAAAGCTTATGCTCCAATACTTCTGTTAGTCTTAAAGGTGCCACAGGACCCTCTGTTGCTTTTTTACAGATTCAGACTAACACGGCTACCCCTCTGTTACTTGTCTCATAAGATTGATTTCCTTATCAGCTAACTGTAAAGGATTTGTTTTCTTGAAGCTACAATTAAAAACAAAAGAAAAATTAATGCAACATTAATATTTAGAAATAAGATATTGGGGGAGGGATAGCTCAGTGGTTTGAGCATTGGCCTGCTAAACCCAGGGTTGTGAGTTCAATCCTTGAGGGGGCCACTTAGGGATCTGGGGCAAAAATCAGTACTTGGTCCTGCTAGTGAAGGCAGGGGGCTGGACTCGATGACCTTTCAGGGTCCCTTCCAGTTCTAGGAGATTAGATATCTCCATATATATAAAATTTGCTTTCTTTATCATGAAAATATACAGCAAAAATGTCACGTTTTGTAATTTATTTTGCAAAACAAACAAAAATGTGTTTTACTATTAATACTATTGATTTTATTTTTGGAACAGCTTTATTCCCCTTCTGGATTTTCTTTTTTTATCAAGTTACCTTAATCATAACTAACTTCAACTTCAAGGGATAGATTTTTCAAATGCTATAAACCCTGCTGGTCTCTATTTACCTGGAATTGATAGAAATTACTGTCATATTAAGTTATGTGAAACAGGGATTGTCAATAAAAAGTCAACATTTATTCTTATTTATTATACAGTGGCATTGAAGATAAGGAAATAACTGGGATACCTCAGATAGCATTGTGTGGTAACTGTGGGTAAATGATACGTTTTAATGATAACCATTCTAACTTATAATACCAAAAATCTGTTAGGTTGCATTAACATGATGTATTGACAAGTCACATTTCTATACACACATGCATCAAGATGTGTGTGTGTGTGTGTCTGTCTGTCTGTCTAAAACTCATGATGTTGTGGGTCTGGTATGCCTTTGCTAGGGAGGAGAAATCACAACTGTGCTTTTCATGAGGTAACCTCCTCACTCATGAAGATAAAAATTATATCAGACCTAACCTGTCAATTATTCTCTCCATAATACAAAACACACTATTGAGAGATACACCAGTTATCTTGAATGTGTGAAAAGAGCTCAGTGATTGCTGAGTGGCAAAGCCCTTTTCCTCTGCTTTACGATAAATGCTGTAGCGACAGTCCATCATGTGTTCCGTTTACAGAAAATATTCAGTATATGTTCATGAGATTCAAATTGAAAATTCCCTGAGGCAGGGAGAATACATGTGATTTGTATGCACCTACCCTTAGCAATCTCTCCATTGGTCTCCCTGCTGAGGGAGGGGGAAAGAAGGAAGGTATGACCATCATTCCTGACCTTCCTGTTGTCATTTATGCATTACAAGACAGAATGAAAAGATCCAGACTGCAGGATAAAGAAAGCTAGTGGTGGCTGGGGAATGGATGCTATTTCATTGATTTTGGATGTTTTTATAAGTAAAAGAAATAGGTAACCATATAACTTTCTTTGGTTGTTATTAATTGATTGCATTTGCTTTACTGCATAATTTTGCTGGTGACATTTTTACTTGTATGTTTTTTTCTATTCTGAATAGCAGTCCTTGGCTGTCTACTGGGGGCAGCTTATCTGTGTGTAGTGCACATGAGGATGTGTGCGTCTCCATTGATCCTAGCACATCCTCTGTGCAGAGCATATTCCCTCGCACTGTAGTAAAGCAGCCTGAGGACTGCTCTAATTTACAATATTCTCATCCCCTTTGCCTGAGAGAAGGCAGGTGGGCCCAAGGTGAAGTGTACCATGTCAGTCCAAGGCATGAATGATTGCTCTCTTTCGGTCACTGGGTGCCTGCGTGTACGCAGTCCCTTGAACTTGTACCCCAGGGTCTCAACACCTACTTGGCCCCCAGGAGTTCCCAGCACCTCCTCCCCCAGAAGCTCCTTGACTCATAGGAACCCCAGCTCCATCTACCTCCAGGAGCTCCCTGCTCCCCAGGATCCTCTATACTCCAGAAGCCCCACCACACACCTGTCCCCAGCCAGCTACCCCCCAGCTTCACACTCAGACTCCTCACTGAGTTATGCCCCATGACACCCTTGAGCACCCCCATCACAGCAGCCAAGTTCTGTACAACAAGTGCTGTATCCCAACCCTGACACTGCTTGAGGCAGGGCATGTTGGCCATAAGTATAAATTTAGGGTTATATGCAAACTATCTGCTAAACCCAGGGTTGTGAGTTCAATCCTTGAGGGGGCCATTTAGGGATCTGGGGCAAAAATCTATCTGGGGATTGGTCCTGTTTTGAGCAGGGGGTTGGGCCAGATGACCTCCTGAGGTCCCTTCCATGATTCTATGATCTCATTAAATAATTTGAATAAAATGTTAGAGTGGCACAAAACTTCGGAGCTGTGTATAAGTATAAAAGTTAGTGTAAGGACACTGGAATAATTGTTGGAATGATATGCAACTGTACTTAGAAGTGAATGTGGATGTCACGCTAATCGTTTAACTTTTGCATTTTTATTTGTATTTGGTTAATAAGAGGTGTCTTTTTAAGTTTAGGGTGTGGTTGACCGAGTGGAAGGCCCTGTCTGTCTAAGCTTTCAAAAGGTCAGAACTTGGTTTAATAAACTTATCTTTCCAGAAAGCAAACTTCATTCTGCTTGTGGGGGACTGGATTGCTAATAAGCTGGAGAGCCTTTCACCTGTAGGTCACCAGTTTAGAGCCTGCCTGCTTTAGCTGGGATTAAAAATTGTTTCCATCTAATGAGAGGAGATGAGTGCCAGTTTCTCCTCCCACGTCACAACTCACTACTGTGCTTTGCAATAGAAGGCATGCTCTTCAGGGCATGGGGTTTTCTTTTACTATGAGAATGGCCACACTGCGAAATAACATTGGCGCTGCACAGAGTGATTGGATTAGCAGGCGAGTGATTGCGTTGTAGTTAACGAGTTGGGTTAACTCTAGCTGTACTCGTTGAGAAGCTAACCAACTTGAGTTAAAAGCACCACCACTCTTGAATTAAGGGTTTTTCTGTATGGACTGGACTCAAATTAGGGGCAAACTTGAGTTATAAATTGAGTTAATTTTGCAGTGAAGACAAGCCCTCTAGGCAGTGGGCTCCAATCTTGATTGGGTGCTCTAGTGCAAGCTCCAGCAGGGGGCCAACATTGTTTCATTCTCTATACATTTGTGGCAGTTGGCAACCCGGTAATTGTCACATGCACTTTGGAAGTTGGTAGGGAGAGTTCACAAATCAGAAGACCTCAAAAATATTATTAGATTTTTTAAAAAAAATCTATAATTTGGACTTATCACTTAATCATTTTGGGGAGGATCTGTGTAATGATTTGGGGTTTTTTGGTTGGCAACAATGAACCTGTGCTGGCTGCAAACAGCCTCAGGGGGTTGATGCTCCAGCTGGGGATCAGTGTGACCCAACCTGACACTGCTTGAGGCTAGTCCAATTTTCCATGCTATGCCAGCAGCAGGGAGCTTACATCGGGGTGATCCTTAAACGGACAGTTCTAGATAGCTTTAGGAACAGATTCCATCAGCAGGATGGTTTAATGTAGCCACACTGCACTGGAGAATCTGGTCCTTTGAGCTTAATATAGTGCAATAGCATACACATTTCAAGGCTCACCTTTTCTTTTATTTCATGTAAAAGGGCATCATATATTCTGAGTTTAATTGTTGGCTGGGTGTATAAGTTAAGATCTCACACAAGTATTAATTCCACAGTAGTGTATAATATGACTTTCTGTGCACTATTATTATTATTCTACAACAGTGCAGACATGCCTCAAGTGAGATTGGGGCCCCATTCAGGTAGGTACAACTCACAGTAAAAGTGTCCCTGCCTTAAAGAGCTTATGCTCAAAACAGACAAGATATGGGAGAAAGGCAGTATTAACTTGACTCATGGTGGTCTCTGTCCAATGAATCTGTTTTCCCAGCTCAGTTGTTTAGTGACCACTGTCCACACCATACAAATGATTGTCACATTAAGTAATAATAAGTATTCTCATTGACTAAGTCTGCAAACATGGCAGGAAGGAATGATCTATGGAGCGTGAATAGTCCTCACCCCTAGATGTGGCCCCAGCAGTTCAGAGTTCAGGCATGTCCAGTATTATCACCTTTTGATTATTGTCCATTATATTGAATTTACTGTTTCATTATGTTTTAGTGATCTTAAAATATAAACACTTGAAGAAGCTACTTGAAACTCCTTTCTTGGTATATATCTCTGCATGTTTTATCTCATAATGTTGTTTCATAATAATGATCATTATTATTCACATATCGCCAACATAATCTACTAGGAGAAGAGCACAGGACTAGGAATGAGTAGATCTGGATTCTCTTCCTACCTCTACCGCTAACCTCACTATGACTTTCGGCAAGTCACATTAACATCTCTGTGCCTCGATTTCTTCATTTCCTGTAAAATAGGATATGGTTCACAAGGGATATTGTGAGACATAATTTGTAAACCCTTTTTTTAGCCTTCGGATGGATTATATACATATCAGCGCCATACAAGAGAGAAACACAATTATTTATTAATAAAAACACAAATTGGCTTAGGATAAACTGTATAGGTAAACAGTGTTATTCATGGAAAAGTGAGAATAAACAATGGGATACCGTACATAAGATGAGTATTATTTTTATAGCTCCCAAATACTCTATGAAAACATCACTGGACTTTTATTCTTTGTCTTCCAAGCTAAAGTAGTCAGTTTCCAAACATCTTGTTTATGTTAGTATGTGAAATATTTGTATATTAGTGTATTGTATTGATACTTTATCATGTCTGTCCCCAAAGTCACCATTCTAATTTGATGTTCACTGTCATGCAATGCAGCTTGACAATGTCTGTTTTATCCTAATACTGTACAGTAGAGTGGGACTAAACTAAAATGAATACCGATATTAGGATCATTTATTTATAATATATGTCCAGAAACACTGATACTAAATAGTAGAGTTCACCTAGATCATTACGAGGCTTTAAAGCAGAATGCACCTTTAATTAAGGGGTTAAATCCACATGGACTTCTGTGGGGAAACGGGGCTTATTTAAGATGTCTGAGATAGCAGCAAGCTAGCATCTGTGTAGTCTGACAGATGTAGGTTAGCAGCAGTATCAATGAAGACAGATACAGGTTGCGTTGCAGTAGGCAAGCAGCTTGAGGGACATTCAGCAGGGTTTTCAAGGGACAACATAGATTCTTCAATATTAGTAGCGATGATTCATTAAAGATAACAAAACCGAATCAAGCTATTGTGCCACATGTGGGCACCAGCATATTACGTCTCTGGGGAGGCGTTATTAGAAATTACAAAAATGCTGCAGAGTGGAGTGGATCTGCTCTGCAATGAGAGTCCATTGACAATCTTGTTGTTTCTTGGGATATGGAATTCTGATGTAAGAGGAAAGTTGCACCACTTATTCATCAAAAGGGCTGTGTGTGTATGAAAGTAATGCTAAGGCAGCTGCAGTAATTAGGGGAACATCATAATTTTGCTTGTAGGGTCATATCTTCTGCCGAAAATGTTTTGTCATAGGATAAAGTTGGCCACTTCCACTGCCAAAAAGCCACTTTAAAAGATTGACAAGAGAGATTAAAGAGGATACAGAAATTTGGAAGTAGTTCTTTTAACCTTTTTGGCAGCAGCGAGCCTCATGGTGGGGCTAGTTAGAGACCAAACATTCCTGGAATTGTTTGCCTTTTTGGCTCTTCCATTTAGGGGTATCAATTAACAACAATTTCACTACTAAAGCAAAGCAGGAGAGGAGACTGTAAATAAGCAGCAAGTAAAATTAAAAAACAGTAATGAGCCTTATGAATACAGGGGTGTTACAAGGCTTGAAAATGCATTTATTTTAGAGCTTAGCATGTCCTGGGAAAACATGATGACATTGTGGATGTATTGTCTTATTTTACATTGCAGAGATTCCATTTATTGGCCCTGGAGGCTGACAAGGAACCAACACCTGTGCCCAAATGTTTTTAGAACCTTGGCAACGGAAGGCATGTTCATTATGCAGGAGAGCTGTAGTTCCAAGTATGCTTAAGGCACAGAAGAATAGCAGAGTTTTCACTTATATGAAAAAACAGGTTAAGGAGCAGAATGATTGTCATAATGGAGTTATTAGTGTGAACAATCTTGATGAAGGATGGCACTTCTGTGACTGCACATCACCAGCAGAAATTACACTTTATGGTAAGCCTGTTTTGGTGACCTAAAAACTGTGCAGTGGTGATAACATCAGACTTGGGGAGATTCAAGAAAGACATTCAGTTCCTGACAACTCCACAAAATAAGTCAATTAATAAACTAGTATTTTTGGTCTCTTTTGAACATAGTGCCTCTTCTACAAGTAACATTTACTCTTCGGGGCTGGAAAGTGTGTGATTTCGGTTAGTCCCTGGTTGGAGCCTAATGGAAGAATCATAATACAGAGATGCATACTGTACCAAGCAAGGTGTATGATAGATTTGAAGAGTTATAATAGAGATTGCTTCAGCAGTTAAGAGAACTCATATAAGATTACATGGTGCTAGACTTCCTAGGGTTTGATGTTGGAGAGGTAAGTCCAAGGTTGGTTACTGTTGCAAAATGTCAGTTGTTTTCCTTAAGAGAGCAATATTATACACGGATGTGAATGCACTGCTTTGTAAAGTCATTTTTGTAGTCCCTGTGAGGCTACACCTGCACTAAAGGTCACATTCCATGAAAGTAAGGCCTGAAGAGTAGGCAGGTGGGCTTTGTTTTTAAATAGGACTTTCTGTACAAACTGTATAAATGGAAAGTTTTGTGAATGATCTGTTATTTTAGGAGAATTTGAGGCAACTGGGATGATCCATTTACAGAATTTTGGTGATCAGAGAGATGTGAGCTAGGATCAAATTCTCTTTCACCCTATCAGGTAACTTTAAGCATAACAATTGTGATATGCGGTCTTAGTGATGCTTGGCTATCATGGTATAGTATGACGTGTTCAAGAGATGCTGCTGAATGCCTTTTCAAATTGCCATTGTTTTTAGGAAACATTTCAGAACAGTGAGGTCCAGTGAAACAGATTGAACAAAACACATCAGGTCATTTGTATCTTTGCTGCAGAAAAGAATGATTTTGTGTACTGGAAGCTTGAACTGATAACCACAGTTTAAAAAAAAAAAAGGCTTCGGCTTTTTAGAGACAAATTCTTCCAGATGCCAAGATCATTTGGTCCATGTTATGACCCAGATGAGTTTGGAAGGATGCCAAAAAACTAAAAGCAGTTGATAAAACCAGAAAGGTAGTTAATCAAAAATTAGCTAGCTTCTGCAAATTTAAAGAAGCTGAGGTTGACAGAGAGATGGGTCAAATGCATTTCCTACCAAAGGACAACCTGTATATCAGTGATGATCAAACCACAAGAGCTTATGAGCTTTGCTTTGGATGAGCCCCCAAAAGTTTGCAGGTTGGCCAGACCATAAAATGGGCAGTGGGACTTGATTCTGCAAATCTAGTCCCATTTATATTACTGGGATTATTCACAGGCCTGAGGGTTTGCAGGACTCTCATCGTTTACATATTGGATTATATGGACACATTGATCTACATCACTGGAAGAAGTGAATTAAACTTTATATTTTACTTAATGTAAAATATAAATATAAATAAATAAATATAAATTAATGGAGATATCCCATCTCCTAGAACTGGAAGGGACCTTGAAAGGTCATCGAGTCCAGCCCCCTGCCTTCACTAGCAGGACCAAGTATTGATTTTGCCCCAGATCCCCAAGTGGCCCCCTCAAGGATCGAACTCACAACCCTGGGTTTAGCAGGCCAATGCTCAAACCACTGAGCTATCCCTCCCCCTGATGTAGTTCCAGTGCTCAACCACACCCAGGCCCAGAGGAGCCATTAGAGAGAAATCTTTCTGAGCCCCTTAGCTGTGGGATAGAGCATGCTTAGTCACGGTGTAGGGACAGTGCATGTGCAGTCTAGTCAGCACTAGGAGCTCTGAGAGGGTAAAGCAAGCTCAGTAAAGTGGGATCTTCAGAGATCTTGACTGTTAAGCTCTAGCAGGTCTCTACTGAACATGTATGAACTGTGATTTTTCAAAGAGTTATAACTTTGTGAAATGCAGGCAGACTTTCACTGGGATGGGAAAAGGCGCATCCCTGATGCAAAGGCCACCCCATTGCCAAATTTCAAATTGCTGCTCCAAAGCATGGTGGGCAAAACAACATATTTTTCCCTAGCCTTGTTCTTGAAAATGGAAATGGCTGAACCATTTTGTTAACTTTTCCTAAATAATTCAGGCCGAGGCAGACACTCGGCATGGAGAATTTCAGCCTGAAAAGTTGAAGTTTGGCAAAGTTCTAAACAAATGAAAATAGTCTTATATTGGAAGTGTTGGGCTACCAGCTCCTCTTATAATAATGCTGATCAAGGGAACTCTATTATTATTATCTCTAATCAACAAACAAAAGGGGAATTCTTCAGACATTTTTTGATCACATTAGGTTTTTTGATCACATGGTTGCTTGTAAGGGCAATTTCCAGTGACACCTTGATATTTTAAACAAACAAACAAAAAGATATATACACAGATATAAATGAGAGAACACCTCCTTTTCTGAAGATGCAATGTGGCATACCCAATATTTGAAATAAATATTTAGATAGCTATAGATATTTTAAACATAAGATAATCTTAACTGTGAAAGTACTGTGCAGAAGTATCAAAAATGTGCCCTAATTTCTTGTGTAATAATTTGAAATATCCTTTAATAAGAATAGTAATAAGAATAGTAATAATACTGGGGTTGCAAGTTCCTTTATACTGAGCTTCAAGTGATTAATCCTGTCTGATTGTTACAAGATTTAGCCTAAATTTTTTAAAATGATAAATGAAGTGGAAAGATGTTGAAAACAATCCTTTTTGAGTAATATACTTCAAACCATTTTGTTCTTTTTCAAATGTGACAACACGGTTTGTACTAGGAAATTATCTTTCTTAGTATATTAAGATCCTATTCAATACAAAATGAATGAATTTAATTAAGTCAGATCATATTGATTATTACCCATCCTCAGTTTGCAGATATTTTATTTCTATTTTTCCCTCTGGTTCAGCAGTGTTTACATTTGCTCTAGAGCTGAGATATCTGCTCTGAGGTTTCTGGTAGCATTGTTCTGCTACTCACATTCAGTAAAAATTCCTCTATTCATTAAATGGATCAAACTGCAAGGCTAAGTGACACAGCGACCGTGCGATACCCTGCTGTGACTGAGACCAGGTCTTGAAATTTGACTCTGGAATCTTGTTTCTTGGACTAAGGGAATCTCAGCATGTTGCAAAAGTTGTGATTGGTCTCAAGGGGGAGGTTGCTTCAGTAGAAACCAGAGACGTGTGTAGATAAGAGGTCACAGTATAGTGAGTGGGAATGGTAGCTGCTGTGAACAAACATGAAAATTTCCATGTATCACACTCTGGGCTGATACTGGGCTTTATTGGGAGGGATAAAGGCAGAGGAAGACAGAGACGACAAGCTCACACTAGGTGACCGGGATAAAATAACATAACTATATAAAAAAAAAAAGTCAGAACCAGGAGGTGACACACAATTAAAATCATTTTCGGCTGTGTCTCCTTGTCTTTGAGCCTTTAAAAAATAAAAATGCATTTCTTTATGGTGTCCGCTCTCTGTAGACCTCAGAAGCATTTCCTAGTAGTAGCTCCATATTTAGACAGCCTTCTCATCATTATTCATCTAAGTCATCAAAATTTTAAAAAGGATTAAAAACCCTGATGTGTTATAAATAAAATATGGACTGGAGGACAGTGATAGAATACAAGTACAGTATGTTTGAGGGAATACCCACCACTAGTCCCTCACAGAAGTATTTGGGGCATGTTCTCTTATCGTTTTCTTATTGCTGACATTTTATATATTTAAAAAAAGAAAGTCAGTAAAGGCAGAATATGATCAATAGCCACAGCTGAAATATAGGCAGAGTATGACAAGCATGTACACTCAACCTTCATTCAAAATTAATATGCATTGTATTTTCTCAGCTATAATTGTCCTGTACCTCGGCTTTCAATTGCTGTAAATTAATTCTGCTAGAAGTATCCCTTTTTACCCATGTATTTGTAGCCTTGCTGTAACTGGAAGGTGTTACTTCCAGGGATGACATTGTGGTGTGACCACTAACATGGCACAGCATCTGGAGACAAATGTATATATCTTTGGAACAGTTTTCTTTGCCCCTCTCCCATTTTTATTGGTATGGCTTTTTCTATTCTGGGCATTTATCCCAGTTTGGTTTAATTTTTGTTTATTGCATACGGGATCCCAGATGATGTTTTGAGATGGGCACTTTATAAATTGATAAATAAATTCAGTATATGCTTCTTTTTAGTGGGTCACTTGGCACATCTGTTTTGAGAGGTAGCTAAATCTTCATGAGCTGCATAAGACGTCTGTAGTTACACAGCATTAGGGAAGACTATCATATTTTAAATATGTACGTGTTACCCATTAAAAAGTCATCATTTAGCGACAGTTATATTCTTTCATATCAGATACTGCAGTATGTTGCAATACTTAGAATACAAAATAATTACTGCATTGAAGGTGCTAGGAGTGTAGTAGCCGTGGTTAACTCTTGTCTGTTTAGTGCTGTCAATTATTGGTGTGTTCTCAGTACACTTTTACAATCCATTATCTACGGTAGTCCGATAGTATCTGAATATATTAGTATACACATTGTACATTACTGGAATCAGTGAAATTCATATTATATTGGAAGGGTTCTTCATAGAGATAACTGTACAAAACATAGTTCAACATTCAGCATTTGTCTAGACTGCAGGCGAAGGTGTGAGATAGGCACACCAATGTTAGTTTAATCTAGCTAGCACAGGTAACAGTGGTGTATATGTGACAGCCTGGGCTTCAGCACAGGTGAGCAACCCAAGTACAGACTCAGCCTCCCCAGTGGTCTTATGTTTGGGCAGCTAGCCCGTGCGGAAACACATGCCCTCACATCTACATTACTATTCTGTATAGATATACCCGCACAGACAACACCACTGAAGTCATGGGAGCTCCCTGGGTATAAATGAGAGCAGAGTTTGGTCAGCAAATTTAGTACA
Source organism: Chrysemys picta bellii (assembly GCF_011386835.1). NCBI lineage: Eukaryota > Metazoa > Chordata > Testudines > Emydidae > Chrysemys > Chrysemys picta. Next base: position 23,887,907 of record NC_088804.1, on the reverse strand, counting down.
TAAAACAGAAGAAAAATCCCATTCAGTAATAATAATGATAAGTCTGATTATTACCGTAGTGCTAAAAGGTCCCAGTTGGTATTGGGCGACTATTTTATGAGGCCTTGTGTAAACATAGAGTAGGAAGGCAGTCCACTTAATCTACTGTTTCCATTGTTATTGCTGAGTTTTTTGTTGTTTGTGGCACTCCATAATTGTTGTTAGTTCTGAATGTTTCTCTTACAGGATATCTTTTTAGGCTTCTGTACTGTATTTTTTCAGTTACCTGGTTCAGATGTGAAGACTCTTCTAATTATGACTCCTGTTGTGAATTTTGATTGAAGCACTAATAGGGGAAGGAAAATGAGAAGTGGAGCACTGGTCTTTGTCCACACTATTGATAGTAGCAACTCCTTGCCTCTGCAGAGCCTCATGTCCACACACAAAATTCACTCTGGCATTGTACAGATTTTGGTACCACCAGAGAGAGAGCACAGCTTGGGAGCAAGTCTTTACCTGCTCCTCGTTGCACTGGGGCAGCCAATCGTACTGCTCTGCTACTGTGGATGGAAAAACACAGATATTCCAGCTACACTGGACCAGATACATCCCACAATGCTGTTCTCTACCTACTCTGTGCACCCTGCCATAAGGAAGTGTTTATTTTCCACCATCCATCCATATATTTTCCCTTAAGCATGCAACGAAGACATGTGCCGGCTGGACTCCAGGTTGGGGTTTACCTTCAACCCCTGCCCCACAGTGATCAGCTTGTCCAGATGGAGAACAGTCCATGGGGGTGGCGGAGGCTTGTCTGCTGTTTCCCTTTAGGCTGTTATGTAGCAAGAGTCTGCTACTTCTTGAGGCACAGCAGCTTTCCTCCTCCTTGCTGCCCCTTCCTGTGACAAGCTCTCCTTGATAAGCTTGCTTCATCCAACTGGAGCAGGCTCCGCAACGGTGCCTATTCGGTACTTGTTGAGGCCTGAAGAGCTCATAACCAGTCTCCTGATGGAGATGGGGCCATGCCCATCATACCTTCATTTTAAAAAAAGTTTCCAACCTTTATGGTTGTGAATAGCTTCCAAATGGAAGCCCGCTATGAACCAATGCTATATCATTTTCCTGAGCCTTCAGAAAACACCAGTATGATAGTTGTTCCTCAGAGCTTTGTCCGTTCTTTGCATATTGTAATTGACAAGATTAATTTTGGACAGCAAATACAGTTGAAGTCTGAAAACAGAAACACACAGATCAGTGAATAAATTATTTGTTATTAATTATTCTCAAAGTTATTACTGTGATTTTTGTGATTTTCTAAGTGCTAAAGATAGTTTCAATTCTTTACTTTTGTTGGGCACAGATTTCTCCTTGAATGAGCCTGAATATTTCAAAATATGGTTCTGACCTGAAAAGGGACTTTGAATGTGGAAACCCACATTGCCATTTTTCTTATTTCCAAATCAATTTTACTCTGTCTGCAAGTAAAGAGCTGTTTTTCTTTCAAATTGTCAGTGCCTCAAATTCAATCTCAAATCTGAACGTCAAGCAGAGGTCTTATTCTTCCCTTCTCGCACATCAGTTAAAAAGATTCTGCAGGCCAAATGAGGCCAACATTTGTTTCTATACATCCCTGTTGTCTTTAGATTATGTTGAAGAGGTATCTCTGAAGATGTTATCAAAGATGTTGGGGTTACGCAAATACAGCCAATGTAAAATTTGGCGTGTAGATGCTGTAAACCTAGTGAAGATACGTAAAAGGTTAGAGCATAGGCTGAATGTCAGAGTCTTCTTCTGCCATTGAGAGAAAACATCCTTCTTGCTTGCAGGCTGATGAAAACTGAAAATGGAAACTCCGCGAGATGCAGGGAACCTGGAACCCCCCAAATCCATTTTTATTAAGTCAATTTCGGGTTCAAACTGGACTTTAAGTATTAAAATAGAACTAGTCAGTGCTTGAATGAGCCTATTTTAATTACATTAATATACATAACTTAAGGCATGTTTCCAAATACAGTTGATTGCGAAAGCATTGAGTATATCTATCAATTTAATCTGTCAGTCTAGCTAGTCAAAAGTCATAGGTTCACAGTTAGCCATGGACTAGATTCCATTGAGCAACCTAGAATTAACCTGTCTATATGCTCTCCTTCTGATTCCCACCTCATCCTCCTTCACTTAGCCCTCAGTACCCTTCTTTAATCCCCATTCTACTTTCCCAACTCACCATTATTTTCTTCCCTTTCTGCCTCACTTGATCCCATGCCTAAAGGAGGAATCCGTAGAGGACCTTCTTGATTTCTACTCCTAGTCCAGCATCCTGGTGCTGGCATGTCCCAACAGGCTTTGTACTTGTCAGTCACTGAAAGAGACAAGTGCCTTCAGCAACAAATAGAGTCAGTAATGCTCCAGCTAGTAACACCACAGACTCTTGCCTCCAGCTTTATTGGAAAAGACAAAGACTATTGGGCTGTAATGTATTAGCCATGGGGTCTTGGGAAAGAAATAGTTGGCAACTCATTTGTGGACAAAATAGCAGATTCTGATGCAGGAAGTAGGTTTTGGGGGAAGGTGGGGTTCAGTTTGCAGCTTCTGCTCTGCACTTTGCATAGTCATTTATACTAGTGCCAAGCACTTTCCTGATTTCATAGCATTTTACACAAGGTGCAGGGCAAAGGAGAATCTCTCCTGTGATTTCTAGACAGATAAACTGAGCAGAAATCACAAGGGGACACATGTTTTTGAAGCTCTGATTACACTCAGTAGAATTATCCACGATGAAAGAAAATAAAGAATATTATGGCTGCCCCATGTACTGTATTCATTAGTGTGCCTTTATGCTCATTCAAATAGTGACATAGCCTGACCCTGCACACAAGTAAATCCACTGACTATGATGGGACTACTCAGATGCCTAAAATTAAGCACATGCTTAAATTCTTTGATGGATCAGGGTCTTAGTTTGCAGTCATACTTCTTAGGACTGTGATCCCAAGATTGGGATGGTAAGAAACGGGGTCATCAGGGCCGGCTCCAGGCACCAGCCTACCAAGCATGTGCTTGGGGCGGCATGTGGAGGGGGGCGGCGCTCACCCAGGGAGAGCGGAGCCGCAGCGGGCTTGCTGCCCTCCCCCGGCGCTCTGGCCGGCCGGGGAGAGCAGGGCCGCGGCCAGGCTCGCCACCCTCCCCTGCCACACTCCCCGCCGGGGGGTGGGCGGTGGCGGGAGGCTTTTTTGCCTGCAGCGGCAAAAAAGCCAGAGCCAGCCCTCAGGGTCATACCAGGCCTGCACTTAGATGGAATTCAAAAATACTGTAGAAGTGCCCTTGTTTGTTCAGAAGATGATACTCTTCCTTCTGAGTCAACACTGAATTCCCCAGCATGGTGTGAGTGGGAAATATTTTTCCAGAGCTGTTGGCATGCAGCTGGATAAGATACAATACTGAGTTTCTCATGTACGGGTTTCAAGAGTAAGGGCATTAATCCTGGTGTCCTGGCCAAATTCCAACTCTGGCAGTTTTATTCTTCCTACCAAAACTTCCCCTGCTATTTCAGTTGGATAGGTTTCTCTCTCACCCTTTCCCAGTGTGCGTGTTGTGTATAGTGGTGTGTGGTGTTACAGTTCACTGAAGAATGACTTCATTAAAACTCCATGTGGCATTTCAGGAAAATTGTTCCCTTTTCAGGAGTGTGGCCTAACAGAACTAATCCACTATTATTTTTTTTACATAGCCATGGAAAAATTCTGACACTTTTCTTCTTGAATGTGATCCATGTGTATAATGTATGTGGGTGGTGAAATGTGTTTATAAAATACTGTGCCAATTCTGCAATGACTTACATGCTGTGCAACCTCAGTGAAGTCAGTTGAGTTGCACATATGTATCTGGCAATATCTGGCGCTTTATTTGGAGGAGTAGATGTGGTGCAAATATTATTGATCCACAGTTTTATGAATATTCAGTGACTTGCAATTTAATGTAAAAGAAAATGTGACACACACTGGGATTTTAAAACTTTTTTTCTTGTCTTTTGCATAAAAGAACCTACATGCATCATCCATATAAGGCCAATGAGAGGATGATCTGTCTTTGGGGAAATAATGGTCCGCAGTCTCAGTGAAAGGTCAGTGACTGGTGGGTATTAATTAATCCAGCTGGGCACACAGCATCCAAGGTTTAACAGTGTTTTTTATAATGATGATAGATTTGAAAGACCAGCCTTTCAGCAACAGTATCCCATCTGTTTGGGACTATTTTTGTTTAAGATTTTAAGGTTCTATGTATCCTTTTTTGTAAAGTTAATGTGGTTTGCAGGACCTGTACTCTACTGCAATTATCATAGAGAAAGGGCAAGTACTTACAGGGTGAGAGTTAAGGGCAAAAGATAGGAGTGGGCTAATTGATGATTACCCAGCCTTTACCACTTTAACCAAATCCCTTACCTACAGGATAGTAAAGCAGATGTATTTAGTTTAAACAACATAGTTTATAACTGACACTGTGGGTTTCTGCATTGAGTTTATTGCAGTTCTCTTGTTTGGTCTAGAAGTATGAACTGTGAATCATAGGGTTGGACCTAGCTGAGTAGCTGAGAGCCTCCTATGAAGCATTGGGTGCCCTCCATTCCTACTGAAGTCAATGGTATTGGAGGACACTCAATCCCTATCTGGAGACACTCAGCTCACTAAAGGATCCACTCCTTAGTAGTACATATTTAGTGCCTCTTTTCATTGTGAAGGCTGGACCAATTATATCTTGTCTTATGACTTGAGAGAGTTTGCTGTAAGTGAAGATTCATCTCCACAGAAATACTGATGGGACGAAAGGCACAAAAAGGTGGTGCAATAACCAATGATAAATAATAAAATGTGTTATATTAGTTCTTTACTGCATTGTAAATGATTATTCAAAGTGCATTTTCAGCTATATGCTATTAACAATGTAG